>NC_084971.1:31288238-31328238 GCF_963691925.1 Scomber scombrus
TTCCTCCCTTCCTTCCTTCCTTCCTTCTCTCCTTACTTCCTTCCTCTTTTCTTCCCTCCTTACTCCTTTCATTCCTTCCTCCCTTCTCTCCTTACTTCCTTCCCTCCCTTCTCTCCTTACCCTCCCTCCCTCCTTACTCCTTTACTTCCTCATTCCTTCCTTCCTTCCTTCCTTCTTTCCTTCCTTCCTTCTTCCCTCCCTTCTTTCCTTCCTTCCTTCCTTGACCTGAGGACAACAGGAGGGTTAAGTTTAGTGACCATAAACCAAACTAAACAAACCTCATATCTGAAGGATGTTTTAGTCAAATTAAACTGTCTGTAGTGACTATGCCCTGTATTTTAGCACTACTGGAGGCTATGGATCGGAATAATCTGACGTGTACGCAGGTTTCCCATTTTATTACCTTTATATAACTTGACCATAAACAAAACAGAAAAACAGCCCATTGCCCTGAGCACAGTCAAAAAACTTTTCCTCATCATAGCACACACCTGGGCTTGATTGGCATCATCCCTTTAACTGTGCACAGCCGGCCTTTTACCATGCTCCCCCAGTGCTTGGGAGGAGCACTACCATTCATAGAAATCAAATATATGGCTCCTACACTCCAGCCCCTAATTGCTTCTGGCAGGAGACAGGACAATTATTAAACAATAACTGAAAAAGAGCCATAAGTATAAGAAAACAAACCAAAATAACCCAAAATCCAGAAACATTTTTACAGGTATTAATAATTCATGCCGTGTTTCTGTTGCATAATTCATAATAAACATAATTTGACACTAATCCTTAATCTGTAGATTCACATAACAGACATATTTTAGTCACTGGTCTTTCTATTATATTTGTCTTTGTTTGAAGACGTACCGAACGTACAAGACCTTTCGTATCGGGGAATGTCTTTAGTATTCTTCCAAGTACCCATGATCCCCGTGGTGCTGTAGAATCCACAACCACAACAACATCTCCAGGTATGAAACTTCTTTTTTCTTTTGTCCATTTTTGTCGTTCTTGCAGTAATGGAAGATACTCATGAACCCATCTTTTCCAGAAGAGATTTGCAATATATTGGACTTGTTTCCACCTTTTTTTCGCATAAAGATCCGTCTTTACAAAAAGTCCTGGCGGTAGCATTGGTTTCCCTTTCATTAGAAGTAAGTGGTTAGGTGTCAATGCCTCAAGGTCATTTGGATCTTCAGACAGTGTTGTAATGGGGCGATCATTCAGCATTGCTTCAACTTCACAGAGCACTGTTTGAAGACCTTCATCATCCAAACTTTGCTGATGGAGGACAGAACACAAAACATTTCTGATCATCCGTATAATGCGCTCCCAAACACCGCCATGATGTGATCCAGCAGGTGGGTTAAAACTCCACTTGATTCCCCTTTGTGCCAGAGTTTTTTCGATGTGGTGTTGATTTAAAGAAGCTAAAGCTTCTTTTAGCTCTCTTTCTGCACCCACAAAGTTGGTACCATTATCTGATCTCATGTGAGAAACTTGTCCTCTTCGACAGATGAATCTTCTCAATGCACTAATACATGAGCTTGTATCAAGAGAGTAAGCAACTTCCAGGTGAACAGCCCTACTTGCCATGCAAGTGAAGATTACTCCGTAACGCTTCACAATGCTACGTCCTCTTTTTACATCTATAGGACCAAAATAATCCACACCAACATTGGTGAATGGAGGAAGATCAGGGATAAGTCTTTCTATGGGCAAGTCGGCCATTTTTTGCTCTCCTGCCTTTCCTCTGTAACGCCTGCAGAATCTGCATTTTGTAATGATTTTCCTTATTGCAGAATTGGCATTTGTGATCCAGTATCTCCTCCTTACAGTGGAAAGTACATGATTTCTTCCCCCGTGACCCAACTGTTCATGAAAATAACGGAGAATGAGTTGTGAGATGTGTTGGTCTTTAGATAAGATGAGCGGATGTTTCATATCCTCTGGCATTGCTGCTTTATTTAGTCGACCTCCAACTCTTAAAAGCCCCCCTTCTAATATTGGATCCAGCTTGTAAATCGTGCTACCTTTTTTTACTTCTGGTTTGTTAGAAGTTAATGCCTTGATTTCATCCTGGAATCTCTCTTGCTGACAAAAGGAAATTATTGAAATCTCGGCTTCTGAGAGATCTTCCAGGGACACTTTTTGATTTCTGAGTGAAGCTTTGAAGATTAGCATTTCCTTTTGAATGTCCAAAGGTGGAGAGCCATCAGTATGCAACAGTTTCCTTTTCTTGCTCAGTTTCAGTAGAGTAGCTTTCAGCTTGATGATCCAAGCGACTGTAACCCTTAACTGTCGCCAGTCAGAAAAATAAGTTATCAGTTGATGAGTGGCATTCAGAGTGTCAACAACAGTTGCATTTACTATGAGATTTCGTTTAACCTCGGGGTCGTCAGCAGTGACACTGAAATCCATAGGTGATGCTGGCCACCTTTCTTCAGGTTCCCATAGAAACTGTGGGCTTTCAATCCATCTCTGATTGACCAGATGTTCTGCCTTCAATCCCCTTGATGCATCATCGGCAGGGTTTTGTGATGTGGGAATGTATCTCCACTGTGAAACATCCGAGTTATCCCTTATAGTAGTTACTCTGTTTGCCACAAAAGTTAGAAATCTTTTGTCTTCATTCTTTATGTACTTTAGAACTGATGTACTGTCAGTCCAGAAGTTTGATTGCTTCAAAGGAAGCTGAAGCTCTGATTGAAGCATTTTGTCAACTCGAACAGCAACAACAGCAGCTGTGAGTTCCAGACGCGGTATGGTAACAGGCTTAAGTGGAGCTACTCTGGCTTTTCCAAACAAGAAAGCAACATGAACCATTTTCTTAATGTTCTGCATTCGTAGGTATGTAACTGTACCATAACCATTCTCACTCGCATCAGAGAAGTGATGCAATTGAGCACTTGAGATCCTTCCAAAATCCTCAGGCTTGATACACCTATTGATCTTGAAATCTGCCAATTTTTCAAGATCTGTTAGCCACTTGTTCCACTTCTGTTGGTAAGTCGGAGGTATCAAATCATCCCAGTTGTACTTCTTCCTACACATCTCCTGCAGCAATAGTTTAGCAGGTAGTAGGAGAGGTGCCACGAACCCCAGTGGATCGTAGACAGAACTGATAACCGACAATATCCCACGTTTGGTGTGAGGTTGCTCCTTGACTTTCAGTTTGAATTTGAAAGTGTCTGTCTCGATGCACCATTGCAACCCTAAAGCTCTCTCCACTGGCAGTTTATCTCTGTCCAGATCCAGCTCACACAAGTTTTTTGCTTTGTGTTCTTCTGGAATGCTTTGAAGTACTTTCCGACTGTTGCTAATCCATTTTGTGAGAATGAAACCCCCTCTGTTACAGACAGCTCTTAAATTCTTAACCATGATCACAGCGTTGTCTTCAGAGGCCAAACTTTTTAGAAGGTCATCCATATAGAAGTTTCTGTTGACTGTTTCAACCAATTCTACTGGAAAGCTAGACCGGTTATCCTCAGCAGTTTTTCTGAGAGCAAAGCAGGCACAGCTGGGTGAAGATACTGCCCCAAATAAATGGACAGTCATGCGATGCTCTGCAAGATCCTGGTCCAGGTTCCCTTCTGGCCACCACAAGAATCGTAAGAAGTCAATATGTTCCTCTGCCACCTTAACCTGGTGGAACATGGCTTGTATGTCAGCCATTATAGCTACAGACTCCTGTCTGAACCGCATAAGGACTCCTACTAATGAGCTGGTCAAGTTTGGGCCTTGTAAAAGGTGACTGTTAAGAGAAACTCCCTTGAACTCTGCTCCACAGTCAAAAACAACTCGTAATGTTCCTTTCCTTGGGTGGTATACTCCATGATGAGGTATATACGACACTTTACCCTCTTGTGCTTCCAACTGATGTTGTGGCACTCGCTCAGCATAGCCTTTGCTAATAACATCAGTAAGAAAGGTGTTATACTCAACATGAAAACTTGGATTTTTCAGAAGTTTCTTTTTCAGGCCTTGAATACGTTGCCTAGCAACGCAGAGGTTGTTTGGCATGGCGACATTTTCTTTTTTGAAAGGTAGCTTGATTTTATAGTGCCCCTCCTGGAGCTGCACAGAGCTTTCAACAATGTTCAGAAACTTCCTCTCCTCTCTTGACAGCTCTTCTTCCTCTTTAGAGGCTCTCTCATTGAAGTCATTGTTATATTGGTTGATTAGCAACTCCTCTATCCTGTCAACCATAGTCCTGTTGACAATAACTTCAGGACAAACACCTTCAGTCTGCTTGTCACTGTTTCCTTGTAATGGACCATTAATCACCCACCCCAGTAAGGTTCTGACAGCATATGGTCCATCCCCACGACTGTTAATCACCTCCCAGGGTTCCATCAACTTGGAGGTGTTGGTGCCAATTAACAGGTCAACTTCAGCTCTTATACGCGGAATCTGAATACCTGTGAGATAAGGCCACTTAGCCAGTTCCTCTTGCCTAACAATGTTGTTTGGGGACACAGGCATCTCTTTCTGAGTGAACACATCAGGAAGCTTATAGAAATGCTTGCCAGAAATGTCTGAGATTTCCAGGTCAGTAATAATAGAGCTTGACACTGCCTTATTATGACCCATGGTACGTAGATGGATTTTAGCTCTTCGTCCTTGAGTGTTCAACCTGTCCACAAGCTTTTCAGAACAGAAGGTACCTGTGCTTCCTGGATCCAAAAAGGCATACGTTTCAATCACCTTCTTTCCCTTTATGCACTTTACTTGTACAGGTAAGATGGGAAGAATGCCACTGCTGTTGCCAGCCCCTGTATGGCCACACGTTGAAGTAGGTGTGTGACTCACTGATCTTTTCTTTGGCAGTTCAGCATCTCCTTGGATAACCCTTTCCTGTTTTTCAATATGCAAAATGCTGGGATGAGTTTGGTTGCATTGTTTGCAAGTAATGCGCTTATCACAATTCTTGCTCAAGTGCCCTGTGCCTAAGCAACCGAAACAAAGACCTTTCTCCTTTAGAAAGGTTAATTTTTCCCTGTGTGCCTTTCTTTCCAGTTGTGGACATTGCTCCAATTCATGACCACGTGCACAATACAAACAGGAAATAGGGTTTGCTTTAGTATAGGAGATAACTTCATTCTGAAACACATCATTTTTGCGAGCATCTGCTTTAAATTCATCTGTAACAGACACATGAGTTGCAAAGCTGTTTCTTTTGAACTGTGTTTTTATTTGAGGCTTGCTTTTGATTGCTCCTTTCATGATGGCAGTGTCCTGTATGTCACCAAATACTGGATCTGAAGCAATTCTGACCTGTTGCTCAATGAATTTGACAATGTCAGTGAAACAAGCCCTTTTATTGTCTCCGTCCAAGATTTCGCATGCTCTTACTCTCCAATTTTCTCTGAGTTTATATGGAAGTTTCTGAATGAGAGCTTTCATGTTTGCTGGCATATTCAGCTCCTCCAAATATTGTAGTTCCTCCATAGCATTAGAGCATTCACGTAGGAAAAATGCATATGCTTGAAGCCCTTTAATGTCCTCAGACTTGATACTGGGCCATCCAGTGATCCTTTCCATGTAAGCAGCTGTTACCTTTAATCCATTCCCAAAATGATCCTCAAGTAGATGTTTAGCGACAGAGTACCCTCTCTCTGGAGTCATATGAAGGCAGCTGCGTACGAGGTCTCTAGGCTGTCCCCTAGTAAACTGCTCAAGATAATACAGACAGTCCCCTTTACTGTTAGTTTTTGCTTCCACACAATGCTCAAATGCCTTTATGAATGTTTTAAACTGTAGAGGATCTCCAGCAAAAATTGGAATTTCCCTGTGTGGCAAAAACTGAGAGGTTTGCATTTGAACAAGGAGTGCTGTTATGTCATTCTGTCTTTGTAGCATACTGTAGAGATCTCCCAATGTGTGATTATTGATTTGGGCAGGCAGAGATGTTTGAATGGCATTTTGCTTTGCTTGCCGCTCCTGAGGATTCAAAGTTGATTTATGTGATGTGTCAATATTTTGTTGAGATTTGACGTCGTCATGTTTACTACCGTGGGCTACCTCTTTTTGGTAAATTGACTGAGTATTACCTTGGACTTCATGATGAGACATATACTGTTGTGCAGATTGTTCATACAGAAGATCATATTGTTTGTCTTTATGTTTAGCCTCTTTTCTGAAGTATGACTCCATTCCATCAGATCGTCTATCTGAATAACTGCTGTCACAGGCCTGGAGTATTGCTAGCCTAGCAGAAGAGGCTGCTATTTCAGTGTCCAGGTTATGTTGTTCCTTTTTTCTCCTTAATATTTCCTCCTGCTCTTCCAAAGCGTGCTTCTCCTTTAAAGCAGCAGCACGAGCCATGAGTGCTGCCTTGTCTGCCTCTGCCTTAATGCGTGCAGATGAAGTAGAAGATTTGCTGCTTTTGGAGCTTTTATGACTTGACTGTTTGCTGCAAGTATTTGATTCAACATTTGAGATGCTGTCATGAGGTTCAACATGGACTTCCTCTGTATCGTTGTCATCATTCTTGACATCATCAACAACAGCAGCAGCAGCAGCAGCAGCAGGAGGATGACTTTCGGTTTTAGACAACCATTTACCCACATCAACCATAAAATCAGTCACATTCAACATTTTTGCTTTGTACCATGTATCATGCTTTGTTGCTTCATCCTCAGGTAATAACCCCAACAGAGTCACATGTATTTGTTTTGCTTCATCACACAAACCCTTAAACTTTTCAAATGTACATTTCACCTCATTTGCACAGTCATTGTCATTCATCAAATCAACAATAGGCTTTTTTAGTTTAGACAATTTGTTTAATTTATTCTTTCTTTCCTTTTGTAAATTGTCTATTTTGTCCATGAGAGCCTTTTGTGTTAATTTAGCAGAGCGCTTTTTCACATTTCCCGTTTCAATGTCTTTCAGTTCAGTCTCATTCACCGACAGCACGCCAGTGTGTGGATCGCAAGATCGCGCACCTTCTTCCATATTTATCAAGTCTTAACGCGCATAGTTTAAGACAGTTGCAACCAATGCATTGGATTTTCGCATCTTTTAATGTGTGCACACAACCTATAATGGCCATTTATTTATTGTGTCAGCGCTGCACATACCCATACGTTGGCCGGCATAGGTGGTCTGACATCCCGACATCCGTTGCTTGGCGTCCCGGTAACACCCCAGTAGCTCCGGTAGAACAAGTTGACGATGGATGAAGGTCTTCCATGTATCTAACGTCCTATGGCAGTTGATCACCAGCGAGCCGTTTCCCAGTGAAGCAACATGTCGATCCAAAATGAGAGTTTTTTGACCTAAGTGTAGTGACTATGCCCTGTATTTTAGCACTACTGGAGGCTATGGATCGGAATAATCTGACGTGTACGCAGGTTTCCCATTTTATTACCTTTATATAACTTGACCATAAACAAAACAGAAAAACAGCCCATTGCCCTGAGCACAGTCAAAAAACTTTTCCTCATCATAGCACACACCTGGGCTTGATTGGCATCATCCCTTTAACTGTGCACAGCCGGCCTTTTACCATGCTCCCCCAGTGCTTGGGAGGAGCACTACCATTCATAGAAATCAAATATATGGCTCCTACAATGTGGAAGAGTTAAATGTTCTCCTTCAAAATGAAATTAAACTTATTTCAGATTGGGTAGATAATAACAATTTAGTTTTGAATGTGTCTAAGACCAAATGTATTGTTTTTGGATCAATGTATGCACTAAGGGAGGAGAAGCAGTTATTCATCTCTATCAAGGGCAGCTGTATAGAGCAGGTCAAGGAGGCTAAACTTCTAGGGGTCACCCTTGATAGTAAACTATCAAGGCAGAATCACATAGATAAAATTGTTGGGAAAATGGGGAGAGGAATATCTGTCATGAGAAGATGCTCCTCTTTTCTTACGCCAAGTACCACATTGCAGGTTATTCAAGCTTTAATACTGTCTCATCTAGATTATTGCTCAGCTATCTGGTCTAGTGCAGCTAATAAAGAGCTGTATAAGCTTCAGTTAGTACAAAATAGAGCAGCCCGTCTTGCACTCCGGTGTTCAAAAAGAAAAAGTACAGACCAAATGCATGCTGATCTTGCCTGGTTGAAGGTGGAAGATAGATTAAGACGCAGTCTTTTAACATTATTCTGGAATATGTGTTTTTTGAACAACCAACCTGCCTGTACTCAAGAATAACGTTTTCTGGGAAAAGACATGACCATGAAACAAGACAGGTGAGGAGGGGTCATGTCACAATTCCTAAACCTAGAACAAATGCCATGAAAAAAAGGAATAAGTTGCCATACTTTATTATTCAAGCTGCATGTAAGAAAATTTTAAAAAGCATCTAAAAAGGTTATTCTTTGGTAGATTGTTTGTTTGTTTGTTTGTTTGTTTGTTTGTTTGTTTGTTTGTTTGTTTGTTTGTTTGTTGGGGGGGTATAATGAGTTATGTTGTAATTGTAATTGGTTGTATTTATTTTAACATCGACCCCAGGAAGAGTAGCTGTTGCCTGGGTAACAGCTAATGGGGATCCAAATAAACTAAACTAAACACATCTGAATGAACAAAGAAGACATGCTGAGTTCACCAAGGCTCCATTCTGGGTCCTTCTGTTCAACTTCTACATGCTCAGCTCGTTCAGATTATAGAAAATAACAAAATATGTTATTATATTTATGTAGATGACACAAACATTTACATAACCATATCATCAGGGAACTATGGTAGAATAAACACTGAGTAAGTGCATTCAAGGTGCCAGAATTTTCTTCAATTAAACAAAGATTTAACAAAATAATTGTTTTTGGAGCCAAGAAAGAAAAAGTACAAGTCAGTGCTCAGCTTCAATCAGTAATGTTAAAAAGCTGACCCTGGTAAAGCACAGTCAGCAAAACCTCATGAACACATCAGCAATCTCGTGTTTTTGTTTTATGTTTTTTCGATTTTGAAAACAATTAGAAGAACTCCTCCACACTGTCTCACTTACTGCTGGAATATTAATAGAATCACAATGTTTTAGTCTGTTCAACTTTAATTTGGCAAAAATGCCTTTACTTAAATTATTGCAATACATTCAAGAGTAATAAAACAAGGAACTGAGGTCATATTCATTTGGTGTCCTGCTACCATCGGCATTCTGGGTAACAAAATGGTGGACAACCAATTACAGTCTAATTTTTTTAATAATGTAAAGAGGAAGGAAATGGGGTTTAGTTTAACAGCTTGACTTCTGTCTTCTGCCTGCAGACCACAGATAGACGTGATCTTATGAAGACAACGTCCTTCTACATTGAGTCTTGTCTTTTTCCTTCTTGGACAAACATGTTTTACTGTTTCTGAAGTCAGAGAGATGAGAGGAGCAGCTATGGGTTCAACAGCAGCAGCGAGTGGATTTGTTGTCTTCCTTCTCTCTGTGTCAGGTACTGTATATCTACATTTACACTACAGGTACATTGTAGCTTGTTCAGAGCAAACTGAAGAGAGTTTCAGAGAGAAAAAAGCATTAATTCTCAGGTCGCCATGTTTGTATTTGACATGTACATTGATACACAGTCTCTCCTTAAAACTCTGCAGCCAAGAGGTTAGGTTTGGTTTTATAATGGTATCATTTATTTTTTTATTTCATTTGGTCGACCAATACACACGTTTATGTACAGTTGCTCACATTTGTTCACATGCTTTTTGATTGAAAAATGAATATATAATCTGTTCAAAACAGGACTTGTATCAAGTGGATTGTTTCTACACTTAAAATGACATTAGGCTTATTTTTAAATTAATCCAAGACTTAAATCAATTGTTGACACTTAAGTCCTTTGAACCTGACAAGGAGTCTGAGTCAAGTTGAGATTTTGTTGAGCATCTTGTTGCTCAGGAGAAACAAATGACAAACAGGAGATGTTTCACATAGATCTTTCTATGAGAAATGAACGAGACACTATTGAGAACTCTTCTCTGACTTTCTTTTCCTCTGGGAAGGTACTGCCCTCCCCATCACTCAGCTGATAACTGCAGCTGTGCCATATTACAATAAGTAGTGGGCTATTCAAGATATTCCTTTGACTAGTAGTGTTTTTTTTAGTTGTTGTGTAATTTAACTTGGTTTTTTTTTTTGTTGATTAAATAACTCTGCCTTTGCATTTATACTTCATTTGTCCTCTTGTTTTTTCTTTCGTCTGCATGGTTCAATTGTTGCCCCCTTTTCCCCTAGACCTTTTTTGGGGTTGTAATGAAGCTAAATATTTGTATACTTGTTTCCTAGTTTCCTTTGTAGGTTTACAAATTGAAACACCTCCACAAATATAAGTAGATAAGTCTTTCCCCTGATGTTGTTTTGAATCTGATTGTGGTTCCTGATGTGCTCTGTGTTACAGTGGTACAGGGTCAGAATGACTGGGGAGTGACTTACACTTCTACTGAGATCTGTGCCTTAAAAGGATCAACAGTGGACATAAACTGCACCTACAGATACCCATCCAGGATAAATAATGTTGATACTGCAGTTGATGAAACACTGTGGTTTACTAAAGGGAGTAATAATGAACCTTTGGATCTGAGAACAGACTCAGAGTACTCAGGTCGTGTGCAGTATCACTGTGATAAGAACGACTGCACTCTGAGAATCACAGACCTGAGAGAGAGAGACTCAGCTGAGTACAAGTTCAGGTTCATAACAAACCAACCAGGATGGAAATATACTGGTGAACCTGGAGTCACTTTGACTGTCACAGGTAACATTTCCACTGCAAGATTCATTGTATGGTTAATTTCTTTGAAATATCACTGTGATTGTTCCTGCATATATGAACACAAGTGACTTTTCTGTTCTTTCGTCATACAGATTTCCAGGTGCAGGTGATCCAATCAACAAACTCCTCGAAAGCCTTGGTAAAGCTGGAGTGTCACAGCAGCTGTCGTCTATCTGATCATTCTTCCTTCATCTGGTACAAAAATGGACAGAAGATTTATACAGGAAAATCTCCTCCTTATTCATCTAAAGTCAATCGTGCAGACAGCTATTCCTGTGCTGTTACAGGATATGAGGATTTCCCCTCTCTTCCAGTTTGTGAGTTTTCTTCACAGTCTTCCACTAACATAACATTTTGTGAAGCCTTTTATCTAAAGTACTGCACAATGACTTCATGTATTTCTAATACTAATACTTGTTGTTGTCACCATGTTTTTCTCATTGAGCTCTACTGTTGTCAGTATCAGTACAATACAACCTGCTCTGTGTTACTGCAGAAGAAGACATAGTTTTAACAATTTACAAATATTTAATCCTGCCAATCAGAGAAAACTTCTTGTTTTAACAACTATATTGACCCTCTTCTACCATTAATAGTCTATCAGAACCATCAGTCCAGTCTTTAAATATATCTCAAACTTATCTATTCCCTGATTTTCCGTAGTTCTAGTCCTAGTCCACAATTTAGTCCTCTCTTTAAATTTTTTATGTGATTTGACACAGACTCATGCATATACACGCACAGATGGACACAAACACACATATACATTTTAAACTAATTTGTATAAGTTAGCAGGAAATGTAGATTATGATCTGTTCCATGAAATATAAACTGTTTAAATATGTTTCACTGCAAAAACTCAACTTCATCAGGGGATTAAATGTTAAATGTGTTGTTTTCTCCTACAGATGCACCAAAATCCTCCTCTGTGTCAATGAGTACCTCAAGTGAAATTAAGGAGGGCAGTTCAGTGACTCTTACCTGTAGCAGTGATGCTAACCCAGCAGCTAATTACACCTGGTACAAGGTCATAGGTCCTAAATTTATGTCAGGAGGTCGACAGCTTGTCTTCAAGTCCATCAAGTCGTCTGACTCTGGAGGGTATTACTGTACAGCTAAGAACGGGCTGGGGAGAAAGTCATCTACATCCCCCTACATGAATGTGAAATGTGAGTCAAACACAGTCTAAGTTAAAAAGTATCACATAGCTGATAATAACTTTATTCAGGCTTCATTAACCAGTGTAATGTTTTGCTGATCAGGCTCTCTTAGTCCTGCCTGCTTCACATTTACAGTCATACAGTCAGTAAGATTGTAAACGTCAAAATGTTTGTTATAATGTCTTATCATCTTCAGCTGCAAAATTAGAGATGAACTGAAATTTAAACTTCACTTTTGTGTAAGGAAACATACATCATCATGATAATACAGCTATTGTTGAGACTGTTTTAGTTTTCAAAATAAAATTTTTATGAAATCAGCATTGTTTTCACTTCCATGTTGTGTTATTAATTGTAATATATAATATATGAACATTAATACATTCATTCAAAACCTCCAGATTTAATGATAAAAATCAAACATATAATATTCCAATGTCCCGACATGAAATGATAGAATATGATAAAGTCCTGATGAACCACTACAATTCAGCTCAGTTATATTTAGATTGATGCATGATAAGTAACTTCTGTGACACATTACAGCAGATAATTGTTGAAACTGGTCCAGATTATGTCGCCACCAAAGCATGTTAGCACTATGATACACATCTTGTCTTAATGTCTGATTCATTAATTATGAACTGATGTTTTAAATCTGATTGTGGTTTCTGATGTGCTCTGTGTTACAGCAGCAAAGGGTCAGAATGACTGGGGAGTGACTTACACTTCTACTCAGATCTGTGCCTTAAAAGGATCAACAGTGGTCATAAACTGCAACTACAGATACCCATCCAGGATAAATACTGACACTACAGTTGAGAAAAAACTGTGGTTTACTAAAGGGAGTAATAAAGAACCTGTGGATCTGATGACAGACTCAGAGTACACAGGTCGTGTGCAGTATCACTGTGATATGAACGACTGCACTCTGAGAATCACAGACCTGAGAGAGAGAGACTCAGCTGAGTACAAGTTCAAGTTCACAACAAACCAACCAGGAGGGAAATATATGGGTTCACCTGGAGTCGCTTTGACTGTCACAGGTAACATTTTCATCAGAAAACTCATTTAATTTTATATACATATATATATTTCCAATAAAAATTATTTATACATATATATATATATATATATATATATATATATAAAATATATATATATATATATAATATATAAAAATTATTTATACATATATATATATATATATATATATATATATATATATATATATATATATATATATATATATATATATATATATATATATATATATATGTATAAATAATTTTTATTGGAAACACTACTACGAATGTTTGTGTTTATAATTTATGGCATTTCTATTTTTTATTCACATATCCAGATCTCCAGGTGCAGGTGATCGGAGCAACAGCCTGTAAAGACCGTACATGTGGGCTGAAGTGTCACAGCAGTTGTCATCTAGATGATCGTCCCTCCTACGTCTGGTACAAGAATGGACAGAAAATAATGGAACAAACATCTCCTTTTTATTTAGGCTATTTTTATCCTGCAGACAGCTATTCCTGTGCTTTGAATGGACATGAGATGTTTTCCTCTCCTTCACTGTGTGAGTTTATACAACAAGCATGAGCATAATCAGCAGAGTAACAATGATAAGTGTCAGGTTATGATGTCAGCACTGCACAGCTGCATGAATATGATTGGATCGTAAGGTTAAAACATGTCAATTTTTTCTTTTTCAGATTCACGTGAGATGCCTTCAGTGTCAGTGAGTCCCTCTGGTGAAATCATTGAGGGCAGTTCAGTGACTCTGACCTGTAGCAGTGATGCTAACCCAGCAGCTAAATACACCTGGTACAAGAAGAATGTAAATCCAGACCTTCAACCTCTCAGTAAAGAACCACAGCTTGTCTTCAGCTCCATCCAGTCCTCTGACTCTGGAGAGTATTACTGTACAGCTGAGCACCAGCTGGGGAAGAAAACATCTGATTACATCTTTATTGATGTGAAATGTGAGTGAAACTGCTTTAAAAATTTAAAAACTTTACAACTTTGTACTTTTTTTTAACCGAAAATCTGTAGTAAATGTAACAATTCTGTTCACGTCAATTCAGATTTATATACATTTCATTTATTTATAAGAACAGCAGACATTAATAAATATTTTTTGTGATAGCCAGATTGCTAATTTCCAGCTCCAGTGACCAATGATGTGATGGCTAAAAGTTAGAGGCAGAAAATAAGAAGATGCCACAAAGACAATAGAAACAAAATAGGTATACTTAAAAGATAATTCACAAGCCATGCGGAGCAGCAGGAGACAGCAGATGTAATCATCACCTTAAATTAATCTGTTTTAATATATATTTTATAGATGCTCCAAAGACTCTTTTGTGTCAGTGAGTCCCGCTGGTAATAAATAAATTAGCATTACATAAATCATAAACACAAACGTCAATCAAACTCCAAATTAAAAATGTATAGATGTGTATAAATGAAAAACATTCACTAACATATTTATCATATAAAAATCACAAGAAACGTTATCTACAATTAGCATTTAACCATTATATATTTACCGGCTACCTTCAATGGTTACCTTTACCTTTACAGATTAGTCTAATATATAATAAATATTACTAAACATATTAAATATAATTCATTAATAAAATACAACAAAATAAACAATACCTTATTCCCATTCTGGCTATATCGCTTGATTATCACAGAAGTGACATTCATCTATTACGAAATAACAATTTAATAACTTTCCATGTTGTTGTCAAGGCACCGTCTCTATGACGACAGTTCTCTCCACTTCCTGTTTCGCTAAACGACTTCAAAATAAAAAAATCCAAAACATTTATTAAAAAAATACACTGTCAAAATAAAAGCTTGCAGGAAGTGGATGAGGGAACTAGAGGAAATCTAAGGTTTTGAAAGTATTATTAACAGACCATTATCAGAGTCATTTACACCCCAACTGAATTTTGTACATATAAAAGTCAACCTGATGAAAATGCTGATTTATTTATTCTCCATACATATTGACCCACAGATGCTCCAAAGCTTCCCTCTGTGTCAGTGAGTCCCTCTGCTGAGATAGTGGAGGGCAGTTCAGTGACTCTGAACTGTAGCAGTGATGCTAACCCAGCAGCTAATTACATCTGGTACAAGGAGAATGAAGACTCACTAAAAGCATCAGGACAGATCTTCACCATCACTGATGTCAGACCTGAACACAGTGGGAATTTTTACTGTGAAGCCCAGAACAGAAGAGGACGTCATAGCTCCACCTTACATCTGATTGTTGTGAAAGGTAAGTTATACTCATTGATCTTCACACTCATGCCTGTATACAGCACAAGAGGTCAGCACTGATTGAAGAGGTTTATCTGCTTTCTGTTGGTCTCAAGATTTACGGAAACCAGTATTTACAACTAACATCATCAGGATGATTCTGGTGGTCCTGATGCTGATTCCTCTGATTCCTCTGCTTCTGTGGATGAGGTAAAACAATAAAGAAAACATTTGTTTTCAAATTATGAATTTCTTTTAGTTAAATATTTCTTAATTTTGTTGGATTCAATCTAGGAAGAAGAAAACTCTGAGCTCCACCACTGACCTGAATGAACCTGTAGAGACTATAGAGGTGAGAGAGAGAAACCTTATTGACCTTATTTACCCTAAAATACATTTATGATCACTTGGCTCATGAATGCAATCAAACTCATTTATAATGTCAGAATTTCAGCAAATAATTCAATTTTAAATATGATTTAATACCTTTCTCATAAAATCAAATTGCATGCAAGTTTTCTGAATGAGGTCCATTAATCCTCATTTTTGGAATTGTCGTGAATATAGTAAACACGACCCAGGGTGAAGAAGAATGACTATAGACTCACGTCTCTGTTCCTATTTAGTTTTCTTTATTAACAAATCAAATACACTGTATGAACACAGCGGGAGAATCTACACTGTTCAAATTAAGTTGCTTCAGAGGTCCTTTCCAATCTCAATGTAATCTCAATGTAGTCTCAATGTAGTCTAAATGTAGTCTCAATGTAGTCTCATCTCTGTATTGTCTGACCAGTTACTTTTATACCCCTATTAAATTGACGTCATCTAATGTTATACAACACACAGAACAGCATATGGGATTCCTCTGACCATACAGTCTCTATAAACACAGAACCTCTTACAGGGTTCTGTTTATCTCTTGCTATAGATTTTTTACCTTAAAAGGCGCGTTACTGCTTCTTTTTAGCTCATGGGACTGGAATGCACATTGTGCCTCACGAAGAAGCCTGCATATTAAGAATATTAAGAAATAGCCTGTAGATTACAAAATAATATACTACAATATTTCTCCCCATCAGTTGGATTCTCATCTTGACTATGAGAATGATCCTGGGTATTATGACGTCTCAGGTCACTGCAGCACAGACAGAAGACACAGAGGAGCAGGAAGACCTGGAGTAAACTCCAGTCATGTGATTTTGTTCTGATGCAGTTGAACCAGAGGCTGGACTCACCTGATGGAAACAGAAAGTAGTACAACAGTGAAATATGACAGTGGAGAGAGAGAGAGAGGCTGTAGAGGACCATGTGGACGTTTTCATGTTCAGTTTTCAGCAGCAGCAGGGCAGCAGGTGGAAGTGAGCAGCACAGACAGTCAGTAACAGCATGTAGCAGAAGCTTTGAGAAGAATATGCTGATGGCAGCTTGAACTGAATCATTTCGACGCATCAAACATGATTGATTGTTTAGATCAGTTGAATATCAGGTGGTGTGTGTGACTCAACTGATTTACAATTTACTGAGTGTTCTGTCTGAACTAATGCAAGCTTATTTTTAGTTATATTACAGATATTTAGGATTAGAGCTGCAATGCAAACTGTTATTTTAAATGTGTTCATACTGTAATGAATCACTTTTGAGGAAAGCCACGCCCTAATGCATACCCTGCTTTATCGTCAATTATAAAATCAGGGAGGCCAAAATTTCACAAATGAACATCATACTGCATTGAAGAAGGCTTTAAACTAGCGATTGAGACCATAAACACATTTTGAAAACGTTTATTGAGGTGAGAAAATCAAGTGAGAAGTTGGTGAATTCTCCATTAACTTGTATAGAGACGGAAGTCCTTTTGACACCAGAACGGTCGCCCTCTGGTGGCCTTTTGATAGAATGCAGTTTTAATTTACTTCCGCGTTGGCCTTATGTCAGAGCACCGGAACTCCCCGCCTGGCTGATATACAATAAACAGCCATCTTCCACAACATCTCTGTAGTTGGAAACATGATTGCAGTTCCCTCTCACTGCTGCAGAGGGCGACTGTGTGCAGAAAGTTTCAGCTTTAAATAGTTTTTATGTTTATTTTTCAGGATCTTAATGTATTTACCAGCTATGGAGACAAATAAAATTTAATATTTTCTTTAAATCTTTTCCTTTGTGCTGATTTATTTCTCACTTGGGGGGCGGCTGTGGCTCAGGAGGTAGAGCGGTCGTCCACCAATTGGAAGATTGGCGGTTCGATTCCCGGCTCCTCCAGTCCACATGTCGATGTGTCCTTGGGCAAGACACTTAACCCCAAATTGCTCCCGTTGTATGAATGTGTATGAATGATTAGCTTCCCCTGATGTGCAAGTTGGCACCCTGCGTGGTAGCTCCTGCCATCAGTGTATGAATGTGTGTGAATGGGGTGAATGGGGTGAATGAAATGTATTGTAAAGCGCTTTGAGTGGTCGAAAAGACTAGAAAGGCGCTATATAAGTACAGGCCATTTACCATTTACCATTCACTTTCCCTCTATTTTAGGAATAAACTTGTCACAGTATAATAGCTTATTATGATTTGGGATGTTGCTAAAATGAAGATGCAGTTTGTATTTGTTTGTTTATATTTGTCCATATTTGTTAGTGATAGATGTAGATCACTGACTGAATCATTTTCATACTTAGACACCTCGACTGTGAGAGTTTGTTCAACTACT
This sequence comes from Scomber scombrus, assembly GCF_963691925.1. Classification (NCBI taxonomy): domain Eukaryota; kingdom Metazoa; phylum Chordata; class Actinopteri; order Scombriformes; family Scombridae; genus Scomber; species Scomber scombrus. The sequence goes on from NC_084971.1 coordinate 31,306,104, forward strand.
GTACAACAAGGTCACCAATGTGAACAATCAATGCTTCTGAAACTGAACCTGTAACTGTGATGATTAATGAATTTAAGTTTAAACAGATTAAGAAGCAACTCAGCCATAAAAAGTAAAAACTACTCAGTAAATTTAAATGTGTCTAAACAATCAGTAATGGATGGTGAAATGTTGTCTCAGGGTTGTGATTCAGTATCTCTGATGTTTCACTGCCCTCTAGTGGTGAAGCATCAGTGTTGCAGATTGAGGCTTCATCATTGAGGTCTCCCTCCACTGTCTGCTTTAAAGGATCAGTTCAAGAAAAAACATGCAGATAGTTTTGAATTAATTTTACTTTCACATTGTGAGATTTGGGTATTTTTTTCGATGTCATTTTAAGATGTTTTCATTATTTAAAAACACGACTTATCATCGCTTTACACAATCTATCTGCAAGAACCAAGAAATACGTTTTTAACTATGCCCTCAAAATTCATCCCTTTTTCCTGTTCAGTTACACTGTATCATGGTTCACAGGTCAAAGACATGAACTGTAGAGAGCATCGGTGCATCTTTAGACAGCAGAAGAAATGATTTCTGATGCGCTCTGTGTTACAGTCAGAGTGATTGTGAATGAGTGAGTTTACAACTGTAGATGTAAAACATTTTGTTATCTGATTTACACATAGATCTCTCTATCATTTCTCTGATACACTTTAATTCGTATTTGTTTCTTTATACATACAATAAACACTGTGCTCAGCATGTAACTTCTTACTTCCCGTACTGATGCACTACATCTCTTTGAACTCATGGTGGTGTATTCAGTGTCTCAACATGCACCAGAAGTGTGAGGAGCTGCATCAAACCAAATGTCAGACATATGTCACATATTTTCTTTAGACACTGAACTGTCCAAACACTTAAAAAGAGTAAGATGACAAAAAAGTCTCATTATTTCTCCTCTCTCTTTAAATCCGAACAGTCATCTGTTATCTCTAACATAGATCATGTCACATACGCCTATACTGTCACTTGGCTCCTCATGCATATTCATAGTGATAAGAAAGAGAAAGTAAATGTACTCATTTACTTTAAGCCTGATATCTGACTTCTGCTCACAGACCACAGAAGACGAGCATCTCAACAGACAACGTCCTTCTCTGCTGTGAGTAGAACAGTTTACTGATATGACTATTACATGTTGTGAACATTATATGATGTATTTTAATGTTTTCCGTCTTTCTGTGTCAAGTACTGTATATCTGCATTTACATTGTAGGACATGTAGGTTTGATGTATGATGATGTGTGATGCAGTATGATGAATAACTTTCAAATTTTACAACATCAAACATTCACTTCTGTTTATTCCTATGTAACCTATCGCTGTTGAATGAAGTCAAAATAACATCAGTATTGATTGCTGAACACTGTAATAAGATGTTTAGATGTGTCTGCGTCATGAGTGGTGGGGGTGGGGCCTTGCTGATATGGTTTGTCCACCCTCCCTCCTTAGATTTGTAAGAATCATATATTTCTATTCATGCATATGAATATATTTATAGTTCTATGATGGTACAGCAATGCACTGAGAATTTCATCTCATCCTGATGTTTAAATTCTGTTTGTTAATTTCTGCACTCTGTACTGTAGAGGTGGACAACTGTTTCAGCTCTTACAGCTATAACAGTTGCCCCTCCCTGTGAGGACTTATTGGCGCCTCTTCTATTTTAGTGGCTTTTCGTAGTTTCTCACACTTCATGTTCTGCATGTCTTAGTGGTTTTCACACTTACCAAAGCAGCAACTTGACCACAGCACTGAGACTGCTCTTGTAAAGGACTTCTGGTCAGTGACAGAATTTCCGTGTTAGTATTACTGGATCTCAGTGCTGCATTTGACACGGTTGACCACAACATATTACAAAGTTGACTGAAAAACTGGGTGGGACTTTCTGGCACAGCACTAAACTAGTTTGAATCTTACCTATAGGACAGGAGCCATTTAGTGTCAATAGGTACACATCTGAATGGATCAAAAAGACACGCTGAGTTCCCAAAGGCCCAATTATTGGTCCTTCTGTTCAACTTCTATATGCTCAGATAGTTCAGATTATAGGAAATAAAAGAATGTCTAACCATAATTATGCAGATGACACACACATTTAAATGACCACATCACCAGGGTACTATGGTAGAATAAACACTGAGTAAGTGTATTGAATGTGCTAGAATTTTCTTTAATTAAACAAAAATCTAACTGGAATTATTAATAGTATCACAGTTCAACTTTCATTTGGCAAAAATGCCTTTACTTAAATAATTTCAATACATTCAAGAGTAATAAAACAAGGAACTGAGGTCATATTCATTTGGTGTCCTGCTACCATCGGCACTCTGGGTAACAAAACGGTGGACAACTAATTACAGACACTTTTTTTAATAATGTAAAGAGGAAGGAAATGAGGTTTATTTTTAACAGCTTGACTTCTGTCTTCTGCCTGCAGACCACAGAGAGACGTGATCTTATGAAGACAACGTCCTTCTACATTGAAGTCTTGTCTTTTCTTTCTTTGACAGACATGTTTTATTGTCTCTGAAGTCAGAGAGATGAGAGGAGCAGCTATGGGTTTAACAGCAGCAGCAAGTGGATTTGTTGTCTTCCTTCTCTCTGTGTCAGGTACTGTATATCTACATTTACACTACAGGTACATTGTAGCTTGTTCAGAGCAACCAGAAGAGAGTTTCAGAGAGAAAATAAATCATTAATTCTCAGGTTGCCATGTTTGTAATTGACCTGTACATTGATACACAGTCTCTCCTTAAAACTCTGCAGCCAAGAGGCGTACGTTTGGTTTTATAATGGTTTGGCCTTTTTATATTTATTTTTTGATTGACTGTTACACATTTTATGTAGACATGCTCACATTTGTGTACACACAGATGTTTTGGGGTGTTCTTTATTAAAAATTGTATTTACATACATAATTTGTCCAAAACAGGACTTGAGTAACGTGAATTGTTTCTACATTTAAAATGACATTTCACTTATTTTTTAAAACTTCAATAAAATCAATAATTGAAACTTAAGTGTGATTGAGTTTCCTTTCATATAATGCTAATCCAAACAGTCTACTGTGCCTTGTCTCTCAAGGTGGCTTGGTGCACTGTTGCCTCACAGCAAGAAGGTCTTGGGGTTGATACCCGACAGGGGCAGGGTCCTTCTGTGTGGAGTTTGCATGTTCTCCCTGTGCTTGTATGGGTTTACAAAAAAATGTATGCTAGGTTAATTCTCCTAGAATCTGGAGTTAGTCCCTGGAAGCTGCACAATGGCTGCTCACTGCTCCTAATACTTAAGATGATAAATGCAGAGAATGAAAATCATTGTACAACTGTATGTAAGACAAATAAAGTACAAAACACTACTGAGGGGGAAAAAACAATGTTCAAACATGAATCTGTCTTTTAACCATCTCAAAAACTTTTACTTCTTTTTATTTTCTAACCAACTCATGTACGTACTGATGGTAATTTTATAACACCAGAGCCTGCTCCTTCACCATTTTGTCTCTAGCTTGCATATCTAAATCCATGCCAACTGTATGAGACATTCACTTTTGTTTCTTTAAATCGGACATTAAGCAAACTAAATATTTGTAGACTGGTTTCTTCGTTTCCTTTGTAGGTTTACAAACTGAAACACCTCCATTAATGTAAGTAAAAGTAAGTCTTTCCCTGGATGTTGTTTTGAATCTGATTGTGGTTTCTGATGTGCTCTGTGTTACAGTGGTACAGGGTCAGGATGACTGGGGAGTGACTTACACTTCTACTCACATCTGTGCCTTAAAAGAATCAACAGTGGACATAAACTGCACCTACAGATACCCATACTGGATAAATAGCTATAGAACTAGAGTTGACAACAAATTCTGGTTTACAAAAGGGAGTAATGTTGTTGATGTAGATCTGAGAACAGACTCAGAGTACGCAGGTCGTGTGCAGTATCACTGTGATAAGAACGACTGCACTCTGAGAATCACAGACCTGAGAGAGAGAGACTCAGCTGTGTACATGTTCATGTTCATAACAAACCAATCAGGAACCAGATATACTGCTTCACCTGGAGTCACTTTGACTGTCACAGGTAACATTTTTTTTTTAAATGTTTAATTCCTTGATGTTGTGATCAGTTAGTTTTTAGATGTTTCAGAATATTTAGAAATGTTACTGTGAATATTTTCTTGTCTGTACTGTGTGTTGACAGTTAATTCTGAAATTATATTTATTAGATGATCCAGGCCTCCAAGTGCATGTAATAACATCTTCACCCACCAGGACAGAGCTTAAATGTCACAGCAATTGTCAGCTGCCTGGTCATCGTTCCTACATCTGGTACAAGAATGACCAACCAACTGAGGAGAGGACAGCTTACTTTTATCTGAACCAAATTAATCCTGATGACTACTACTATTGTGCTCTATCAGGATACGAGTCTTTCCGCTCTCCTTCAGTGTGTGAGTTTTCTCTTCTCTTCATTAAAGCATCGCGTCAGTCCCAGTTTTAACTTCTTACACAATTTCATTTATTCTTGTGCTTTTATCAACATAACTATATTATTATATTGTATTATTATACTATATTTCTTATTTTCAAGGAAATAAGTGTTCATATCACCTCTTACAGATGGTCCAAAGCTTCCCTCTGTGTCAGTGAGTCCCTCTAGTGAAATCATTGAGGGCAGTTCAGTGACTCTGACCTGTAGCAGTGATGCTAACACAGCAGCTAAATACACCTGGTACAAGAAGAATGTAAATCCAGACCTTAAACCTCTCAGTAAAGAACCACAGCTTGTCTTCAGCTCCATCCAGTCCTCTGACTCTGGAGAGTATTACTGCACAGCTGAGAGCCAGCTGGGGACGAAGACATCTGAATACATCTTTATTGATGTGAAATGTGAGTGGAACTGCTTTTCTAAAAGCAATTTGCACTAGCTTTTTGTTTTTTTCATAACATAGAGAATAAAAACATACAGTATTTATTCAGCTTGTACTATTGTTAGCAGATACAGTAGAAGTGTAAGAGGTAGTTTTACTCTTTCTCACTTCTAACTTTTTATATAACACTTGTAATAATCAGTCAATTAATCTCCTCCAGATGGTCCAAAGCTTCCCTCTGTTTCAGCTGAGATAGTGGAGGGCAGTTCGGTGACTCTGACCTGTAGCAGTGATGCTAACCCAGCAGCTAATTACACCTGGTACAAGGAGAATGAAGACTCACCAAAAGCATCAGGACAGATCTTCACCATCACTGATGTCAGACCTGAACACAGTGGGAATTATTCTTGTGAAGCCCAGAACAGAATAGGGCGTAATAACTCCACCTTACATCTGATTGTTGTGAAAGGTAAGTTATACTCATTGATCTTAACACTCATGCCTGTATACAGCGCAGGAGGTCAGCACTGATTGAAGAGGTTTATCTGCTTTCTGTTGGTCTTAAGGTTTAGGGAAATCAATATATAAAACGAACATCATCAGGTTCATTCTGGTGGTCCTGGTGCTGATTCCTCTGATTCCTCTGCTTCTGTGGATGAGGTAAAACAAAGAAAACATTTGTTCTTTTTTTTTCATCAAAACACTTTTCACACTTTAAATAGTGAATTTATTTTAGTTAAATATTTCTTAATTTTCATCGATTCAATCCAGGAAGAAGAAAGCTCTGAGCTCCACCACTGACCTGAATGAACCTGTAGAGAATATAGAGGTGAGAGAGAGAAACTTTATTGACAGAACTTACCCTAAAATACAGTTTTGATCACTTGGCTCATGAATGCAAGCAAACACATTTATATTGTCAACATGAAGCTGTAAAGTCAATTCATATTTAAAATGCAGCGTAAAAACATGTCATGCATTTCACGTGAACAGAATTTTAGCAAATAATTTAGTTTTAAACATGATTTAATACGTGTCTTATGAAAATCTAATTACATGCAAGTTTCATGAATGACATCCATTAATCCTCATTTTGATGTCTCCCCATCAGTTGGACGCTTGTCCTGTATATGAGAACGTCTCAGACTTGCAGGTCGTCACTGCAGCACAGACAAAAGACACAGAGGAGCAGGAAGACCTGGAGTAAAATCCAGTCATGTGAATTTGTTCTGATGCAGTTGAACCAGAGGCGGGACTCACCTGATGGAAACAGAAAGTAGTACAACAGTGAAATATGACAGTGGAGAGAGAGGCTGTAGAGGACCATGTGGACGTTTTCATGTTCAGTTTTCAGCAGCAGCAGCAGGTAGAAGTGAGCAGCACAGACAGTCAGTAACAGCATGTAGCAGAAGCTTTGAGAAGAATGTGCTGATGGCAGCTTGAACTGAATCATGTCGACGTGTCAAACATGATTGATTGTTTAGATCAGTTGAATATTAGGTGGTGTGTGTGACTCAACTGATTTATAATTTACTGAGTGTTTTGTCTGAACTAATGCAAGCTTATTTTTTAGTTATATTACAGATATTTAGGATTAGAGCTGCAATGCAAACTGTTATTTTAAATGTGTAAATACTGTAATTAATCGCTTTTGAGGAATCCTGATTGGCTTCTTGTGCAGTTTACTGTATATTTTCACACATCAAACGTAATCTCAGTTCTATCACAGTTTGCTGAATGTCACATTATCCAGGTATTGCAGTGGCTGATATACAATAAACAGCCAGCTTCCACAACATCTCTGTAGTTGGAAACATGATTGCAGTTCCCTCGCACTGCTGCAGAGGGCGACAGTGAGAAGAAAGCTTCAGCTTTAAATAGTTTTTATGTTTATTTTTCAGGATATGAATGTATTTACCAGCTATGAATACGAAATAAATGTTATCTTTTCTTTAAATCTTTTCCTTTGTGCAGATTTATTTCTCTCTTTCCCTCTATTTTAGTATTAAACTTGTCACAGTGTAATATCTTATTATGATTTGGGATGTTGCTAAAATGAAGATGCACAGACACAGTTTGTATTTGTTTGTTTATATTTGTCCATATTTGTTAGTGACAGCTGTATATCACTGACTTTATCATTTTCATACTTAAACACCTCGACTGTGAGAGTTTGTTCAACTACTGTACAACAAGGTCACCAATGTGAACAATCAATGCTTCTGAAACTGAACCTGAAACTGTAAGTATTAATGAATTTGAGTGTAAACAGATTAAGAAGCAACTCCGCCATAAAAAGTAAAAAACTACTGAGTAAATTTAAATGTGTGTAAACAATCAGTGATGGATGGTAAAATGTTGTCTCAGGGTTGTGACTCAGTATTAACTGATGTTTCACTGCCCTCTAGTGGTGAAGCTTCAGTGTTGCAGATTCAGGCTTCATCACTGAGGTCTCCCTCCACTGTCTGCTTTAAAGGCTCAGTTCAAGAAAAAACATGCAGATAGTTTTGAATTCATTTTACTTTCATATTGTGAGATTTGGGTATTTTTTTCAATTTAATTGTATTATGTTTTCACTATTTAAATAGACATCTGTTTACACACTCTATCTGACAGAAGCAAGAAACAAGAAATATGAATGAGTGAGTTTACAACTGTAGATGTAAAACATTTTGTTATCTGATTTACACATAGATCTCTGTATCATTTCTCTGATGTACTTTAATTTGTATTTGTTTCTTAATACATACAATAAACTGTTCAGCATGTGACTTCTTACTTCCCTTACTGATGCACTACATCTCTTTGAACTCATGGTGGTGTATTCAGTGTCTCAACATGCACCAGAAGTGTGAGGAGAAGCATCAAATCAAATGTCAGACATATGTCACGTGTTTTCTTTAGACACTGAACTGTCCACACACTTAGAAAGAGTAAGACGAAAAAAAAGTGTCATTATTTCTCCTCTCTCTTTAAAACGCTAAAAGGCCCGAACACTCATCTGTTATCTCTAACATAGATCATGTCACGGACTCCTATACTGTCACTTGCTCCCTCATGCATATTTATATGCAACATCATATTCCAGCAGTAGGAAAAGTAGACCGTAGGAAAGTGGACCGCAGTGTATTAGCCAGCCTAGCCAGGTCGGCTAACATCACTTTCACCAACGAGCGCAGCGACGTCAAAATTGGATTATTTAACATCCGTTCCCTTACGGGCAAGGGACCACTGCTCCAGGACCTCCTCCGTGACCGCAAGTATGACTTTTTATGTCTAACTGAGACGTGGCAACAACCCAATGACTTCTCTCAGCTGAATGACACTGTACCACCTGGGTTTGTTTACACCTGCCAGCCCCGTCTCACCGGTAGAGGAGGAGGTCTTGCGATAATCTACCGCGATACCTGGAAGGTTTTACCTGTTACAGTTCCACTATATTCATCTTTTGAAACTCTGGCTCTTCAACTTAATGGTCCGACTCCAACTATTTTACTTAATATCTATCGCCCACCCAAACCTAACAAGGATTTTATTAATGACTTCTCTGCTTTCCTCACTCACATCTGCTCTCTCTTTCCCAATGTAATTTTGCTTGGTGATTTTAATATTCATATGGACAACCTCAATCTGGCTCTTACCAAGGATTTTACATCTTGCCTGGACAGTTTTGGACTCAAACAGTACATTGGCTTCCCTACCCACACTAAAGGACATATTTTGTATCTGGTCTGCTGCTCTGGTGTCACTCCTTTTAACTGTTCCGCTGATGATCTTCCCATCTCTGATCACTTGTTAATTACATTCAACTTCAGCTTAAAACTGTCCAAAACTAAACAGTCACGTCTTATCTCTTTCCGTAATATCAAAAACATTGACCTAGCAGCTCTCTCCTCAGGTATTGACAGCCTCCCCAGTTTCATCTACTCCTCCCCTCCTGATCAACTGGTTACCCTCTACAATGATCATCTCCACACTCTGTTGAACTCACTTGCCCCTAAAAAAACTCAGACCGTATCATTCACCCACTCAGCACCCTGGTTTTCACCTCTTTTACGACAACTCAAAACCAAAGGACGTCAACTTGAACGGCTCTACAAAAAAACTGGACTCTCTGTTCACAAGGAAATGTACCACTCCCACATTGCTTACTACAAAGACACCCTCTCCTCAGTCAAATCCCAATATTATAAAGATCTGATCAGTGCTGGTGATGGGAATTCCAGGGCCCTATTCTCAGTACTGAACAAAACACTACGCCCCCCGGACTCTTTTCCCCCTCATTTCTACTCCACAGAACACTGTACCTCCTTAATGACATTTTTTAATGAAAAAATAAGCAAGATCCACCAGCAACTGACCCCTCACTCATCCTGCAATCCGTCTCCTCTGGCTTCTCATGCCCCCCTCTTTCAACCGTTCTCAAGCTTCCAACTCCCCTCTCCCATTGTCATTTCTGACCTCATCCTGAAATCAAAAACATCCACCTGCCAGCTCGACCCACTGCCGACCTCTTTAGTCACTGCATGCCTTCCCTCTCTGTTGCCCCTGATAACTGCCATCATCCACTCCTCCCTAACCTCTGGCTCTGTTCCATCATCTCTCAAATCCGCGGCTGTAACACCTATTCTGAAGAAACCTGGTTCTGATCCCAACAACTTCAATAACCTTCGTCCGATTTCTAACCTACCATTTATTTCAAAAATCCTGGAAAAAGCAGTGGCATCTCAGGTTCATACTCATCTCCATAACAATAACCTATATGAACAGTTCCAGTCTGGTTTCCGCCCACGCCATAGCACAGAGACTGCTCTCCTTAAAATCACAGACGACCTCCTGATGGCAGCTGACTCCGGACTATCTTCCATTCTCATCCTCCTTGATCTGAGTGCGGCCTTCGACACCATCTCCCACCCCATCCTCCTCGACAGGCTAGCATCTATTGGACTATCTGACACACCTCTGGACTGGTTCATTTCCTACCTCTCTGGCCGCACTCAGTTCATCCAGCTGAAGACATTCACATCCCAACCTTCTCCCCTCTCCTCTGGTGTTCCTCAAGGCTCTGTCCTCGGTCCCATCCTATTTATCATCTATCTCCTTCCTCTTGGTCATATTTTCCGAAAATATAACATCCATTTCCATTGTTACGCGGACGACACCCAGCTCTACCTCTCCTCTAAACCCACCTCCACCTTCCCGTCCCCCTCCCTCTGTGTCTGTTTACAGGAAATCAAATCCTGGTTCTCTTCAAACTTTCTCAAACTCAACAGCGATAAAACTGAGGTCCTCCTAGTTGGTTCAAAATCCTCTCTCCCTAACACTCCCAGTTTCACCATCCCCATTGACAACTCCTCTGTTTCCCCCTCCACTCAGGTTAAGAGCCTGGGTGTCGTCCTTGACAGCTCTTTGTCATTCCAGACTCACATTAATAAGGTTACCCAGTCAGCCTACTTCCATCTTCGCAATATCAACCGCCTCCGTCCGTCACTCACTTCCAACAGCGCTGCCATCCTGGTCCACACTCTAGTTACATCCCGCCTAGACTATTGCAACTCCCTCCTCTTCGGTCTCCCCCACAAGTCCCTCCGTAAGCTCCAACTGGTCCAGAACTCAGCTGCTCGTATTGTCTCCAGAACTCCATCCATCAATCATATCACTCCTGTTCTTCAACAACTTCACTGGCTTCCTGTCAAATTTCGCATAGACTTCAAAATCCTGCTTCACACTTTCAAGGCCATCCACAACCTCGCCCCCACATACCTCTCTGACCTCCTCCACATCAACACTCCCTCCCGGGCACTCAGATCAGCCTCCTCCATCAGCCTCGCTGTTCCCTCTGCCCGTCTGTCCACCATGGGGTCCAGAGCCTTCAGCCGCTCTGCCCCCCGCCTCTGGAACTCCCTTCCCCCCGACATCAGGAACATTAAGTCTCTATCCATTTTCAAATCCCGTCTAAAAACCCACCTTTTCAAACTTTCATACTCACTTTAATTTGTCATCCATCCTGCAGTTTTCTGATTGTATTTGTTTTTTATTGCACTTACATGTGTCCCTTTTGGCTCTTTTAATTGTTTTTATCTGTATTGTAAGGCGACCTTGAGTGCCCTGAAAGGCGCCTTAAAAATAAAATGTATTATTATTATTATATTCATAGTAATAAGAAAGAGGAAGGAAATGTACTCATTTAATTTAAGCCTGATATCTGACTTCTGCTCACAGACCACAGAAGACGAGCATCTCAACAGACAACGTTCTTCTCTGCTGTGAGTAGAACAGTTTACTGATCTGACTATTGCATGTTGTTTACATTATTTGATTCATTTTAATGTCTTCCATCTTTCTGTGTCAAGTACTGTATATCTGCATTTACATTGTAGGACATTTAGGTTTGATGATGTGTGATGTGTGATGCAGTATGATGAGTAACTTTCAAATTTTACATCATCAAACATTCCTCTCTGTTTATTTCTATGCAAGCTATCGCTGTTGAATGAAGGCAAAAATAAGATCAGTATTGATTGCTGAACACTGTAATAAGATGTTTAGATGTGTCTGCGTCATGAGTGGTGGGGGTGGGGCCTGGCTGATATGGTTTGTCCAAACTCCCTCTATAGATTGTAAGATGCATATATTGTCATATATGCATATGCATACATTCATAGTTATATGATGGTACAGCAATGCACTGAGAATTTCATCTCATCCTGATGTTTAAACTCTGTTTGTTAATTTCTGCACTCTGTACTGTAGAGCTGGACAACTGTTTTAGCTTTTACAGCTATAACAGTTGCTCCTCCCTGTGAGCACTTATTGACACCTCTTCTATTTTAGCTGCTTTTTGTAGTTTCCCACACTTCAAGTTCTGCATTTCTTTGTGGTTTTCACTCTTACCTAAGCAGCAACTTGACCACAGCACTGAGACTGCTCTTATTAAAGACTTCAGATCAGTGACACAATTTCCGTGTTAGTATTACTCCATCTCAGTGCTGCATCTGACACAGATGACCACAACATATTAATAAATTGACTGGAAAACTGGGTGGGACTTTCTGGCACAATACTAAACTGGTATGAATCTTATCTAAAGGACAGGGGCCATTTAGTGTCAATAAGTAATTACACATCTGAGTGGACAAAGAAGACACACTGAGTTCACCAAGGCTCCATTCGTGGTCCTTCTGTTCAACTTCTATATGCTCAACACGTTCAGATTATAGAAAATAACAAAATATTTTATTATATTTATGCAGATGACACAGAAATTTAAATGACCATATCACCAGGGTACTATGGTAGAAAAAACACTGAGTAAGTGCATTCAAGGTGCCAACATTTTTCTTCAATTAAAAAAAGACAAAATAATTGTTTTTGGAGCCAAGAAAGAGAAAGTACAAGTCAGTGCTCAGCTTAAATCAGTAATCTGACCCTAGGATAGCACAGTCATAAAACCTCATGAACACATCAACAATCTCATGTTTTTGTTTATGTTATTTTAATTATGAAAACAATTAGAAAAACTCCTGCACACTGTCTCACTTACTGCTGGATTATTAATAGTATCACAGTGTTTCAGTCTGCTTCTTTTGGCAAAAATGCCTTTACTTAAATTATTGGAATACATTCAAGAGTTATAAAACAAGGAACTGAGGTCATATTCATTTGGTGTCCTGCTACCATCGGCATTCTGGGTAACAAAATGGTGGACAACCAATTACAGTCTCTTTTTTTAATAATGTAAAGAGGAAGGAAATTAGGTTCATTTTTATCAGCTTGACTTCTGTCTTCTGCCTGCAGACCACAGAGAGACGTGATCTTATGAAGTCAGAGAGATGAGAGGAGCAGCTATGGGTTCAACAGCAGCAGCAAGTGGATTTGTTTTCTTCCTTCTCTCTGTGTCAGGTAATGTATATCTACATTTACACTACAGGTACATTGTAGCTTGTTCAGAGCAACTGAAGAGAGTTTCAGAGTGAAAAAAACATTCATTCTCAGGTCACCATATTTGTATTTGACCTGTAAAGTGATACACAGTCTATCCTTAAATCTCTGCAGTCAAGGTGCATAGCTTTGGTTTTATAATGGTTTGTCACTACATTTAATCCAAGACTTAAATCAATAATTGAAACGTAAGTGCATTGGAGTTTCCTTTCACATAATGCTAATCCAAACAGTCTACTGTGCCTTGTTTCTCATGGTGGCTTGGTGGTTAGCACTGTTACCTCACAGCAAGAAGGTCTTGGGTCTGATACCCGACTGGGGCAGGGTCTTTCTGTGTGGAGTTTGCATGTTCTCCTTTTGCTTGTAGAGATTTACAAAAACATGTATGATAGGTTAATTCTCCTGTCAGTGCCTGTGATGAAAGCACTGACACAGATCTGGAGTTAGTTCCTGGAAGCTGCACAATGGCTGCTCACTGCTCCTAATACTTAAGATGTTAAATGCAGAGAATGAAATTCATGTACAACTGTATGTGTGACAAATAAAGTACAAAACACTACTGAGGAAGACAAAACAATGTTCAAACATGAATCTGTCTTTAAACCATATCAAAACATTCACTTGTTTTTATTAATTAATTAATTAAACTGTGTGAGACATTCACTTTTGTTTCTTTAAATCGGACATTAAGCAAACTAAATATTTTTATACTTGTTTCCCAGTTTCCTTTTGCAGGTTTACAAATTGAAACACCTCCACAAATATGAGTAAATAAGTATTTCCCCTGATGTTCTTTTGAGTTTGATTGTGATTTCTGATGTGCTCTGTGTTACAGTGGTACAGGGTCAGTATGGCTGGGGAGTGACTTACACTCCTACTCACATCTGTGCCGTAAAAGGATCAACAGTGGTCATAAGCTGCATCTACAGATACCCATCCAGTTACAATACTGCAGTTGAAAAAACACTCTGGTTAACTAAAGGGAGTAATAAAGAACCTGTGGATCTGATGACAGACTCAGAGTACTCAGGTCGTGTGCAGTATCACTGTGATAAGAACGACTGCACTCTGAGAATCACAGACCTGAGAGAGAGAGACTCAGCTGTGTACAAGTTCAAGTTCATAACAAATCAACCAGGAGGGAAATATACTGGTTCACCTGGAGTCACTTTGACTGTCACAGGTAACATTTTATTTGAAATGGAGCAAAGCATTAGTTCAAGCAGAGCAAAGAGCTTTACCACCTACGTGGCTACCAGCTGACTAATAATGGTCATCATATCCAAAAGAGTGTGTCCATTAAACCTTTTACTATTACTCTGTTTACATGCTAATGCTAACACCATCTGCTGACACAATCTCCTCATTATGTGCAAAGCTTTTAATAATGTTGATTTCTCTCAAATCTAATGTTCATCTACTTGAATATTAATTTACATTTACATTTACATTTAGTCATTTAGCAGACGCTTTTATCCATTCAAGCTACATTACAACAGAGACATTAGTGTGACAATAAATACATTCTGCTAAGTAGTTGTAATAATGTTGATTTCTATCAAATCTAATCTTCATCTATGTTAATATAAAGTTAGACAAATTATTGCTGCTTGACTCTCTCTGAGAAGCTCATTTTCCACCAAATCTGACTTTATAACCATTTGCTATAAATGTTTAATTCCTTGATGCTGTGATTAGTTACTTTTTAGATGTTTCAGAAGATTTAGGAAATGTTACTGTGAACATGTGAGTATTTTCTTGTCTGTACTGTGTGTTAACAGTTAATTCTGAAATTATACGTGTTCGTTGATCCAGGCGTCCAAGTGCAAGTTAGATCATCTTCATCCAAACAGTATCCCACCTGGACAGAGCTGACATGTCACATCAAATGTCAGCTGACTGGTCATCCTTCTTACATCTGGTACAAGAATGACCAACCAACTGAGGAGAGGACAGAAAACTTTTATCTGAACCAAATTAATCCTGATGACTACTACTCTTGTGCTCTATCAGGATACGAGTCTTTCCGCTCTCCTTCAGTGTGTGAGTTTTCTATTCTCTTCTTTAACGCATCGAGTGAAAACTTTGACCCAAATAATTTACAAGAAGTCAGACTCAGTTTAACCTCTTACACTATTTAATTCATACGTTGTACTTTTATCAACGTTACTATTTTAGTCAGAACAAAATGTGATGTCAGTTGTTTCTTTTAATAACATGCTAGCTTGTGCTAAGGTGTGTAAGTGTAGTTAAGTACGGGACAAACAATACAAGCAACGTGATGTCACAGCAGGATTTATAGAAAGAAACAAAAAAGGTGAGTGACAACGATGAAGGTAGACCTACAATATCTGAATCTATAGGGCCAATAACATTTAGAGTTATTGACAACTCAACAAGCAGAGCCTGAACACAGACACACAGAGAGAGAGAGAGAGTGAGAGAGAGACACGCACACACACGCAAACCACCAGCAGGAGTCTAAAACTACCTGCATTAAAGACAGTGAGTACCTGGGTCAGTACTCTGGTCAGTGGCAATAATCCAATGTTAAAAATAAAAGTGAAAATTAATTCTTTTTCTTTTTTTTTTTCAAACTTTTTTTTATTGGGTTTTGCAGATGTATACAATTATATACATTTACATATACTGGGTCAAGTACACATCATTTGAAAATGTATTCTACTGTTATTCTATATCTATTGTTTTAGAGTATACATTATAATCAAGTGAAACAGATTTTGTTTTATGATAACATCTCATAGTCAAGTTAATATGTGTTCATCTCTTACAGATGGTCCAAAGCTTCCCTCTGTGTCAGTGAGTCCCTCTGGTGAAATCATTGAGGACAGTTCAGTGACTCTGACCTGTAGCAGTGATGCTAACCCAGCAGCTAAATACACCTGGTACAAGGAGAATGTAAATCCAGACCTTCAACCTCTCAGTAAAGAACCACAGCTTGTCTTCAGCTCCATCCAGTCCTCTGACTCTGGAGAGTATTACTGTACAGCTGAGAACCAGCTGGGGAAGAGGACATCTGAATACATCTCTATTGATGTGAAATGTGAGTGAAACTGATTTTTCTAAATGCAATTGGAAACTTATTTGCACAAGGTCAACCACAGAAAAGTTACAAGCTGAACATAGAGAATAAAAACATACAGTATTTATTCAGCTTGTACTATTGTTAGCAGATACAGTAGAAGTCTAAGAGATAGTTTTACTCATTCTCACTTCTAACTTTTTATACAAAAATTGTAATAATCAGTCAATGAATCTCCCCCAGATGCTCCAAAGCTTCCCTCTGTGTCAGTGAGTCCCTCTGCTGAGATAGTGGAGGGCAGTTCAGTGAATCTGACCTGTAGCAGTGATGCTAACCCAGCAGCTAATTACACCTGGTACAAGGAGAATGAAGACTCACCAAAAGCATCAGGACAGATCTTCACCATCACTGATGTCAGACCTGAACACAGTGGGAATTATTACTGTGAAGCCCAGAACAGAAGAGGACGTCATAACTCCACCTTACATCTGATTGTTGTGAAAGGTAAGTTATACTCATTGATCTTCACACTCATGCCTGTATACAGCACAAGAGGTCAGCACTGATTGAAGAGGTTTATCTGCTTTCTGTTGGTCTCAAGATTTACGGAAACCAGTATTTACAACTAACATCATCAGGTTGATTCTGGTGGTCCTGATGCTGATTCCTCTGATTCCTCTGCTTCTGTGGATGAGGTAAAACAATAAAGAAAACATTTGTTTTCAAATTATGAATTTCTTTTAGTTAAATATTTCTTAATTTTGTTGGATTCAATCTAGGAAGAAGAAAACTCTGAGCTCCACCACTGACCTGAATGAACCTGTAGAGACTATAGAGGTGAGAGAGAGAAACCTTATTGACCTTATTTACCCTAAAATACAGTTATGATCACTTGGCTCATGAATGCAAGCAAACACATTTATATTGTCAACATAAAGTTAATGTATATTTAAATTGCAGCTTAAAAACATGTCATGTATTTTACGTGAACAGAATTTCAGCAAATAATTCAGTTTTAAACATGATTTAATACATCTCTTATGAAAATCTAATTACATGCAAGTTTTCTGAATGAGGTCCATTAATCCTCATTTTGAAATTTTCTCCATCAGTTGGATTCTCATCTTGACTATGGGAATGATCCTGGGTATTAGGACGTCTCAGACTTGCAGGTCGTCACTGCAGCACAGACAGAAGACACAGAGGAGCAGGAAGACCTGGAGTAAAATCCAGTCATGTGATTTTGTTCTGACGCAGTTGAACCAGAGGCTGGACTCACCTGATGGAAACAGAAAGTAGTACAACAGTGAAATATGACAGTGGAGAGAGAGAGAGGCTGTAGAGGACCATGTGGACGTTTTCATGTTCAGTTTTAAGCAGCAGCAGCTGCAGGTAGAAGTGAGCAGCACAGACAGTCAGTAACATCATGTAGCAGAAGCTTTGAGAAGAATGTGCTGATGGCAGCTTGAACTGAATCATGTCGATGTGTCAAACGTGATTGATTGTTTAGATCAGTTGAATATCAGGTGGTGTGTGTGACTCAACTGAATATAATTTACTGAGTGTTCTGTCTGAACTAATGCAAGCTATTTTTTAGTTATACTACAGATATTTAGGATTAGAGCTGCAATGCAAACTGTTATTTTAAATGTGTAAATACTGTAATTAATCACTTTTGAGGAATCCTGATTTGTTTCTTGTGCAGTTTACTGTATATTTTCACACATCAAACATGATCTCAGTTCTATCACACTTTGCTGAATGTCACATTATCCAGGTATTGCAGTGGCTGATATACAATAAACAGCCAGCTTCCACAACATCTCTGTAGTTGGAAACATGATTGCAGTTCCCTCGCACTGCTGCAGAGGGCGACAGTGAGAAGAAAGCTTCAGCTTTAAATAGTTTTTATGTTTATTTTTCAGGATATGAATGTATTTACCAGCTATGAATACGAAATAAATGTTATCTTTTCTTTAAATCTTTTCCTTTGTGCAGATATATTTCTCACTTTCCCTCTATTTTAGGATTAAACTTGTCACAGTGTAATAGCTTATTATGATTTGGGATGTTGCTAAAATGAAGATGCACAGACACAGTTTTGTATTTGTTTGTTTATATTTGTCTATATTTGTTAGTGGCAGCTGTAGATCACTGACTGAATCATTTTCATACTTAGACACCTCGACTGTGAGAGTTTGTTCAACTACTGTACAACAAGGTCACCAATGTGAACAATCAATGCTCCTGAAACTGAACCTGTAACTGTAATGATTCATGAATTTAAGTGTAAACAGATTAAGAAGCAACTCAGCCATAAAAAGTAAAAACTACTCAGTAAACTTAAATGTGTCTAAACAATCAGTGATGGATGGTGAAATGTTGTCTCAGGGTTGTGATTCAGTATCTCTGATGTGTCACTGCCCTCTAGTGGTGAAGCTTCAGTGTTGCAGATTCAGGCTTCATCACTGAGGTTTCCCTCCACTGTCTGCTTTAAAGGCTCAGTTCAAGAAAAAACATGCAGATAGTTTTGAATTCATTTTACTTTCATATTGTGAGATTTGGGTATTTTTTTCAATTTAATTGTATTACTTATTTGTTTCTTAATGCTTACAATAAACACTTTGCTCAGCATGTGACTTCTTACTTCCCGTACTGATGCACTTCATCTCTTTGAACTCATGGTGGTGTATTCAGAGTCTCAACATGCACTAGAAGTGTGAAGAGATGCATCAAACCAAATGTCACACATATGTCACGTGTTTTCTTTAGAAACTGAACTGTCCACACACTTAGAAAGATAAAGATGAAAAAAAGTGTCATTATTTCTCCTCTCTCTTTAAGTTGCTAAAAGGCCCGAACACTCATCTGTTATCTCTAACATAGATCATGTCACGGACTCCTATACTGTCACTTGCTCCCTCATGCATATTTATATGCAACATCATATTTATAGCAATAAGAAACAGGAAGGAAATGTACTCATTTAATTTAAGCCTGATATCTGACTTCTGCTAACAGACCACAGAAGACGAGCATCTCAACAGACAACATCATTCTTTGCTGTGAGTAGAACAGTTTACTGATATGACTATTACATGTTGTGTACATTATTTGATTCATTTTAATGTCTTCCATCTTTCTGTGTCAGGTACTGTATATCTGCATTTACATTGTAGGACATTTAGGTTTGATGATGTGTGATGTGTGATGCAGTATGATGAGTAACTTTCAAATTTTACATCATCAAACATTCCTCTCTGTTTATTTCTATGCAAGCTATAGCTGTTGAATGAAGGCAAAAATAAGATCAGTATTGATTGCTGAACACTGTAATAAGATGTTTAGATGTGTCTGCGTCATGAGTGCTGGGGGTGGGGCCTGGCTGATATGGTTTGTCCAAACTCCCTCTATAGATTGTAAGATGCATATATTGTCATACTGTATATGCATATGCATAAATTCATAGTTATATGATGGTACAGCAATGCACTGAGAATTTCATCTCATCCTGATGTTTAAACTCTGTTTGTTAATTTCTGCACTGTGTACTGTAAAGCTGGACAACTGTTTTAGCTTTTACAGCTATAACAGTTGCTCCTCCCTGTGAGCACTTATTGACACCTCTTCTATTTTAGCTGCTTTTTGTAGTTTCCCACACTTCAAGTTCTGCATTTCTTTGTGGTTTTCACTCTTACCTAAGCAGCAACTTGACCACAGCAATGAGACTGCTCTTATTAAAGACTTCAGATCAGTGACACAATTTCCGTGTTAGTATTACTCCATCTCAGTGCTGCATCTGACACAGATGACCACAACATATTAATAAATTGACTGGAAAACTGGGTGGGACTTTCTGGCACAATACTAAACTGGTATGAATCTTATCTAAAGGACAGGGGCCATTTAGTATCAATAAGTAATTACACATCTGAGTGGACAAAGAAGACACACTGAGTTCACCAAGGCTCCATTCATGGTCCTTCTGCTCAACTTCTATATGCTCAACACGTTCAGATTATAGGAAATAACAAAATATTTTATTATATTTATGCAGATGACACAGAAATTTAAATGACCATATCACCAGGGTACTATGGTAGAATAAACACTGAGTAAGTGCATTAAAGGTGCCAACATTTTTCTTCAATTAAAAAAAGACAAAATAATTGTTTTTGGAGCCAAGAAAGAGAAAGTACAAGTCAGTGCTCAGCTTAAATCAGTAATCTGACCCTAGGATAGCACAGTCATAAAACCTCATGAACACATCAACAATCTCATGTTTTTGTTTATGTTATTTTAATTATGAAAACAATTAGAAAAACTCCTGCACACTGTCTCACTTACTGCTGGATTATTAATAGTATCACAGTGTTTCAGTCTGCTTCATTTGGCAAAAATGCCTTTACTTAAATTACTGCAATACATTCAAGAGTAATAAAACAAGGAACTGAGGTCATATTCATTTGGTGTCCTGCTACCATCGGCATTCTGGGTAACAAAATGGTGGACA
This sequence comes from Scomber scombrus, assembly GCF_963691925.1. NCBI lineage: Eukaryota > Metazoa > Chordata > Actinopteri > Scombriformes > Scombridae > Scomber > Scomber scombrus. Next base: position 31,326,513 of record NC_084971.1, read on the forward strand.
ACCAATTACAGTCTAATTTTTTTAATAATGTAAAGAGGAAGGAAATGGGGTTTAGTTTAACAGCTTGACTTCTGTTTTCTGCCTGCAGACCACAGATAGACGTGATCTTATGAAGACAACGTCCTTCTACATTGAAGTCTTGTCTTTTTCCTTCTTGGACAAACATGTTTTATTGTCTCTGAAGTCAGAGAGATGAGAGGAGCAGCTATGGGTTCAACAGCAGCAGCAAGTGGATTTGTTGTCTTCCTTCTCTCTGTGTCAGGTACTGTATATCTACATTTACACTACAGGTACATTGTAGCTTGTTCAGAGCAACCTGAAGTGAGTTTCAGAGAGAAACAAGCATTAATTCTCAGGTCGCCATGTTTGTATTTGACCTGTACATTGATACACAGTCTCTCTTTAAAACTCTGCAGCCAAGAAGCATAGGTTTGATTTCTTAATAGTTGGGACTTTTTGTATTTATTTCAATTCATTTCAAATTTGTGTACACACAGCAGTTTGGGGTGTTATTTTTATTTAAAAATGTATTTACATACATAATTTGTCCAAAACAGGACTTGAGTAACATGAATTGTTTCTACATTTAAAACGACATTTCACTTATTTTTTTTAAAACTTAAATCAATAATTGAAATTTAATTGTGATTGAGTTTCGATTCATGCAATGCTAATCCAAACAGTCTACTGTGCCTTGTCTCTCAAGGTGGCTTGGTGGTTAGCACTGTTACCTCACAGCAAGAAGGCCTTGGTTTTGATACCCGACTGGGTTTCTGTGTAGAGTTTACCTGTTCTCCTTTTGCTTGTTTTGGTTTACAAAAACATGTATGATAGGTTAATTATCCTGTCAGTGCCTGTGATGAAAGCACTGACATAGATCTGGAGTTAGTCCCTGGAAGCTGCACAATGGCTGCTCACTGCTCCTAATACTTAGATGTTAATGTAGAGAATTAATTTCACTGTACAACTGTATGTGTGACAAATAAAGTACAAAACACTACTGAGGGAGACAAAACAATGTTCAAAAATTAATCTATCTTTAAAACATCTCAAAAACTTTTACTTGTTTTTATTTTCTAACCAACTCATGTACGTACTGATGGTAATTTTATAACGCCAGAGCCTGCTCCTTCACCATTTTGTCTCTAGCTTGCATATCTAAATCCACGCCAACTGTATGAGACATTCACTTTTGTTTCTTTAAAACAGAAATTAAGCAAACTAAATATTTGTAGACTGTTTCTTAGTTTTCTTTGCAGGTTTACAAACTGAAACATCTCCATTAATATAAGTAAAAGTAAGTCTTTCCCCAGATGTTGTTTTGAATCTGATTGTGGTTTCTGATGTGCTCTGTGTTACAGTGGTACAGGGTCAGAATGGCTGGGGAGTGACTTACACTCCTACTGAGATCTGTGTCTTAAAAGGATCAACAGTGGACATAAGCTGCACCTACAGATACCCATCCTGGATAAATTATGTTGAGAAAACATTCTGGTATACAAAAAAGATTATTAATAAAGAACCAGTAGATCTGAAATCAGACTCAGAGTACTCAGGTCGTGTGCAGTATCACTGTGATAAGAACGACTGCACTCTGAGAATCACAGACCTGAGAGAGAGCGACTCAGTTGAGTACAAGTTCAGGTTCATAACAAACCAAGAAGGAGGGAAATATACTGGTTCACCTGGAGTCACTTTGACAGTCACAGGTAAAAAAAAATGTTCA
>NC_084971.1:31330738-31359123 GCF_963691925.1 Scomber scombrus
TAACCCAGTAGCTAATTACACCTGGTACAAGGAGAATGAAGACTCACCAAAAGCATCAGGACAGATCTTCACCATCACTGATGTCAGACCTGAACACAGTGGGAATTATTACTGTGAAGCCCAGAACAGAAGAGGACGTCATAACTCCACTTTACATCTGATTGTTGTCAAAGGTAAGTTCAGCTACAAACATACTGCACTCAGACTCATTACACACCATCTGATGTGATGCAACCCATGTTGTGAAACTCCACAGTGTCCAATAAGAAGAATGAATGAGGGAAAGCTGATATCAAGATTCAGAAACAAACCTGCTGCTGCATTATAAAGAGCAGTCATCAGTGTTTTAAGAGCTTTAAGACGCTTTATGAGGGTGTTCCCTCCTGAGTTATGTCTGTGTTGTATGGTCAGGTTAAGCATATCCAATGTGGCAAACTCATTATACTTATACAGTAAAACATGTTTGTGTGATTCACTGCTGTCTGGAGGAATCGGCTCAATTCCAATCATGGTAAAGAGAGATCTGAGCAAGAGAAAACTCTTGTTTCTTATCCACAAATTATATTTCAAAAAGGAGTAGTGATGCTGAGTGATATTATAATATATTATAATGCATTTTTATTTTATTTTATTTATATTTAACTTGTGGAGAGAGAAGTGCTCATGAATACAAGCAGCCAAGGTGATATGTCTTCACACTGCACAGAGTCAAATATTAAGCTGCCGCACTTTTTCATTTAGAGGAAGTTGAGATGTGACCAAAACTATTCAGACACAACAGATCAAGAGAAGGTTTTGGGACAAACTGTCGACACACTGGAGGAGTTAAATATCCAGCTGGTGTTGGAGAAGTTAGAGTCTCTGCTGAAAGCCTGTTTTTAATTTAATTTGTGTCTTTATGGGGAGTTTTTGGGGAGCCGTTACAAATGCTCACGGACTAGTTGGGTGATTACCGTCATGTCCGTCTCCCTCAGTAACCATCACAGCAGGCAGCAGCTTTTTCACGCTGGACTTTTGTGTGGCTTCGTCTGCATCATGTTCCCTCCTGTCAGCTAACTAGCAGACTAACTTACTACCGAGTCATAGTAGCTGAGGGCAGTAGTAAAAATTCACATCATGTCACACTCTACTTCAAAATAAGATGGAGGTGGTTTACAAAAACTTAGACATCCCCCTAGTGGCTGAAAGTGAGAATTGCTCTGTAGTAGTTGTTAATGAATCCTTCATAGTAGACTACACAGCTCAACTCTTGATTAAGGTTTTTCAAAGAAAAAACAAACAAAAAAGACCACAGCACAAAGGTCGATTTAAAACCCCGCAAACAACTATTTGATTATTCGGTTTTAATGGCACATTCCTAGTTCAGACATGTGACCAGCCAGGCTACATACATCAGGCCTACAGGCTGCCAGATAGTCAAAGAGCCTGTAAGTTCAACATACCCAGGATATCTTTTAAGACAAGTTAAGAGAGAATTCTAGTATCACAAGTAACCTTATAATAAATACTATAATATAAATGTACAATAAAACTATGATAAAATCAAATATGTTTTAAACTGAAAATAACTGTTATTGTTTAAAATGAACAATGGAATATACATTGACATATAATGAACAAAACATTGCATATAAACATGCTGTAATACTCTGATTAACTGTCAGTGTTTTCTTATAGCTCTCTATTCCCCAGGAGCAGGAAAATCAATCGCTGCTGGAGGAACAGCTGCTGTTCTCCTGCTTATCATAATCCTCTCTGTCTTCCTATGGATGAGGTAAGCAGTTCTGTTTGATTAAATCATTGTTCAAAATTCAGTCATTTGTGTTTTTAATTAATTCTCCTCACCAGGAAAAAGAGAGCCTCCAATCAATCGTCTGAGCCTGAGGAGAGACCAGACGACAGAGAGAGGGTGAGGAGGGAGAGTTATACTATTCTATCATGGTTTCACACTTCCACACTTACTATCTTAAAGTGACACTAGAAAACTCATCTGACTGTGAAGCTCGTCATGTTGTTTCTTAACAATCCGTCTTCACAGAAACCAACACTTTCCTTATTTCTATCACCCTCCAGACACAGCCAGCAGAGCAAGATAACGTTATGTACGCCAGCGTGCAGTTCTCCAACAACCAGGCAAATCCTCTCTACTCCAACATCGGTTCAGCTCAGCTCCACAGACACATGGAGGAACAAGAGGTTACAGAGTACGCTGCTGTCAACTTTAACAGAGCCGGTAATGCCCCGAGGTGAGCAGCTCTTCACACAGGAACACAGCAGCAACAGTCTAATTTTAGTTTTTTATTTGTTACATTTGCTGTTAAATTATTATTACTCAGATCTGATTCAATTTTTTAAATTTCGCTCTCAGAACCAGAGGTCAGGAAACTGAGGAAGATCCAGCTGCACTGTACAGCACAGTCAACAAAAAATGAACACATCAGCAATCTCATGTTTTTTTTGTTTTGTTTTGGAAAACAATGACAAAATACTCTCATACACTGTCTCGCTTACTGCTGGAATATTAATTAAAGGGGACCTATTATGTTTATCCTTATTTTCAGTCATGTGTATGATGTCACCATTTCGGATATTCATTTTAAAAGTGGCTGATGTGTCATTTAATGAGGTAAAAGTAAATAGAAGTAATCCCCATGAGAAAAAAAAACACACTGGCCGCAGACCACTGTGAACACTCGGTTTCAAATCTTTCCTTCCAATTTTTGCTTGAGCTTGAACTTAGTAGTAAACCTGCTAACATGTGGTACCACCTCACCTGTGTCCTTTTGTGGAGGAGCTGTCGATACATGCAGGTGTTATTAACACTTGGGTTAGAAGAAATATACAGAAGATTATTATAACTTGCAGCTTTGGTCATATATCAGGATTATAGTATCACTAACAAGTGGTAAGCTTGTATTTTTGAAGATATTTTTAAAAAACAACACACGAGTATTCTAGAACTTTTATTGAACTACTTGTAATTTCCTACTGTTGCCACTAGATGGCAGTAATGAGTTATATTTCATTGATGACAGAGAATTTCCAATGTATTTTATGTATTTACAGTATATCTTCCAGTTTCATTATCACAACCAGTTATATTGTCATTTTTTTTGGTCAGTATTCTAACATTTATCTCATGAATTATTTCCACTGTCTCACTGTAACATTACAATTGTCTATTTTTCTTCATTTTTTTAATACATATTATTACAGTCCGTTTTTGTTCTATATCACAATTTAAGTACCATGTAATTACATTTGTCCTTATTCATTGTAGTTTTGTATGAAATAAAACATTTCTCAATTGTAATTGTAGAGATGAGTCACTTATTGTGACTATTATTGCAGTAAATGAGAATTGCGTGACGTCAAAATGCAGATGTATACTATCTGATTTACACATAGATTTTTGTATCACTGATTTTATTTTATGCTATGTAGAGAAACTCAATTGATTAATAATTTACTGATTGTTCTGTCTGAACTAATGAAAGTTTTTACAGGATTAGAGCTGCAATGCAAACTGTTATTTTAAATGTGTACATACTGTAATTAATCGCTTTTGAGGAATCCTGATTAGCTTCTTGTGGAGTTTACTGTATATTTTCACACATCAAACATAATCTCAGTTCTATCACACTTTGCTGAATGTCACATTATCCAGGTATTGCAGTTGCTGATATACAATAAGCAGTCAGCTTCCTCAACATGTCTGTAGTTGGAAACATGAATGCAGTTCCCTCGCACTGCTGCAGAGGGCGACAGTGAGAAGAAAGCTTCAGCTTTAAAATGTTTATTTTTCAGGATATGAATGTATTTACCAGCTATGAATACGAAATAAATGTAATCTTTTCTTTAAATCTTTTCCTTTGTGCAGATTTATTTCTCACTTTCCCTCTATTTTAGGATTAAACTTGTCACAGTGTAATAGTTTATTATGATTTGGGATGTTGCTAAAATGAAGATGCACAGACACAGTTGTATTTGTTTGTTTATATTTGTCCATATTTGTTAGTGACAGATGTAGATCACTGACTGAATCATTTTCATACTTAAACACCTCGACTGTGAGAGTTTGTTCAACTACTGTACAACAAGGTCACCAATGTGAACAATCAATGCTTCTGAAACTGAACCTGAAACTGTAATGATTAAGGAATTTAAGTGTAAACCGATTAAGAAGCAACTCAGCCATAAAAAGTAAAAACTAGTGAGTAAATTTAAATGTGTGTAAACAATCAGTGATGGATGGTAAAATGTTTTCTCAGGGTTGTGATTCAGTATCTCTGATGTTTCACTGCCCTCTCGTGGTGAAGCTTCAGTGTTGCAGATTGAGGCTTCATCACTGAGGTCTCCCTCCATTGTCTGCTTTAAAGGATCAGTTCAAGAACAAACATGCAGATAGTTTTCAATTAATTTTACTTTCACATTGTGAGATTTGGGTATTTTTTTCGATGTCATTTTAAGATGTTTTCATTATTTAAATACACAACATCTCTTTACACAATCTATCTGCAAGAACCAAGAAATACTTTTTTATCTATGCCCTCAAAATGAATCCCTTTTTCCTGTTCAGTTAAACTGTATCATGGTTCACAGGTCAAAGAGATGAACTGTAGAGAGCATCGGAGCATCTTTACACAGCAGATGAAATGATTTCTGATGTGCTCTGTGTTACAGTCAGAATGATTGTTAATGAGTGAGTTTACAAGTGTAGATGTAAAACATTTTGTTATCTGATTTACACATAGATCTCTGTATCATTTCTCTGATGTACTTTAATTTTTATTTGTTTCTTAATACTTACAATAAACACTGTGCTCAGCATGTGACTTCTTACTTCCCATACTGATGCACTTCATCTCTTTGAACTCATGGTGGTGTATTCAGAGTCTCAACATGCACCAGAAGTGTGAAGAGATGCATCAAATCAAATGTCACACATATGTCACATGTTTTCTTTAGACACTGAACTGTCCACACACTTAAAAAGAGTAAGATGATTTTTAAAAAGTCTCATTATTTCTCTTCTCTCTTTAAAATGCTAAAAGGTCGGAACATTCATCTGTTATCTCTAACATAGATCATGTCACATACGCCTATACTGTCATATGGCTCCTCATGCATATTCATAGTAATAAGAAAGAGGAAGGAAATGTACTCATTTAATTTAAGCCTGATATCTGACTTCTGCTCACAGACCACAGAAGACGAGCATCTGAACAGACAACGTCCTTCTCTGCTGTAAGTAGAACAGTTTACTGATCTGACTATTACATGTTGTGGATATTATTTTATGTATTTTAATATCTTCCGTCTTTCTGTGTCAGGTACTCTATATCTGCATTTACATTGTAGGACATGTAGGTTTGATGTATGATGATGTGTGATGCAGTATGATGAGTAACTTTCAAATTTTACAACATCAAACATTCACTTCTGATTATTCCTGTGTAAGCTATCGCTGTTGAATGAAGTCAAAATAACATCAGTATTGATTGCTGAATGCTGTAATAAGATGTTAAGATGTGTCTGCGTCATGAGTGGTGGGGGTGGGGCCTGGCTGATATGGTTTGTCCAGCCTCCCTCCATAGATTGTAAGAATCATATATTTTTATACATGCATATGCATACATTCATAGTTCTATGATGGTACAGCAATGCACTGAGAATTTCATCTCATCCTGATGTTTAAATTATGTTTGTTCATTTCTGCACTCTGTACTGTAGAGCTGGACAACTGTTTTAGCTTTTACAGCTATAACAGTTGCTCCTCACTGTGAGGACTTATTGGCGCCTCGTCTATTTTAGCGGCTTTTTGTAGTCTGTCACACTTCAAATTCTGCATTTCTTTGTGGTTTTCACACTTACCTCAGCAGCAACTTGACCACAGCACTGAGACTGCTCTTGTTAAGGACTTAAGGACAGTGGCAGAATTTCCGTGTTAGTATTAATGGATCTCAGTGTTGCATCTGACAGTTGACCACAACATATTACTAAGTTGACTGGAAAACTGGGTGGGACTTTCTTGCACAGTACTAAACTGTTTTAATCTTACCTGAAGGACAGAGGCCATTTAATGTCAATAAGGAGTTACACATCTGAGTGGACCAAAAAGACACGCTGAGGTCAACAAGGCTCAAAATATCTTACCATAACTTTGCAGATCACACACACATTTACATGACCATATCACCAGAGTACTATGGAAGAATAAACACTGAATAAGTGCATTGAAGGTGTAAAGGTGTCATGCACACTGTCTCACTTACTGCTGGAATATTAATAGTATCACAATGTTTCAGTCTGTTTCATTTGGCAAAAATGCCTTTACTTAAATTATTGCAATACATTCAAGAGTAATAAAACAAGGAACTGAGGTCATATTCATTTGGTGTCATGCTACCATCGGCATTCTGGGTAACAAAATGGTGGACAACCAATTACAGTCTCTTTTTTTTAATGTAAAGAGGAAGGAAATTAAGTTTAGTTTTAACAGCTTGACTTCTGTCTTCTGCCTGCAGACCACAGAGAGACGAAAATCTTATGAAGACAACGTCCTTCTACATTGAAGTCTTGTCTTTTTCCTTCTGGGACAAACACGTTTTATTGTCTCTGAAGTCAGAGAGATGAGAGGAGCAGCTATGGGTTTAACAGCGGCAGAGAGTGGATTTGTTGTCTTCCTTCTCTCTGTGTCAGGTACTGTATATCTACATTTACACTACAGGTACATTGTAGCTTGTTCAGAGCGACCTGAAGAGAGTTTCAGAGAGAAAAAAATCATTAATTCTCAGGTTGCCATGTTTGTATTTGACCTGTACATTGATACACAGTCTCTCCTTAAGATGTTGCAGCCAAGAGGCATAGCTTTGGTTTTATAATGATTGGGACTTTTTATATTTATTTTTTGATTGACTATTACACATTTTATGTAGACTTGCTCACATTTGTGTACACACAGATGTTTTTGGTTTTTTTTATTAAAAAATGTATTTACATACATAAATTGTCCAAAACGGGACTTGAGTAACGTGAATTGTTTCTACATTTAAAATGACATTTCACTTATTTTTAAAAACTTGAATCAATGATTGAAACTTAAGTGTGATTAAGTTTCCTTTCATGTAATGCTAATCCAAACAGTCTACTGTGCCGTGTCTCTCACGGTGGCTTGGTGATTAGCACTGTTACCTCAGAGGAAGGTCTTGGGGTTAATACATATTTCTGTGTAGAGTTTACATGTTCTCCCAGTGCTTGTTTTGTTTGACAAAAACATGTATGATAAGTTAAGTCTCCTGTCAGTACCTGTGATGAAAGCACTGACACAGATCTGGAGTTATTCCCTGGAAGCTGCACAATGGCTGCTCACTGCTCCTAATATTAAGATGTTAAATGCAGAGAATGAAATTCATGTACAACTGTATTTGTGACAAATAAAGTACAAAACACTACCGAGAGAGACAAAACAATGTTCAAACATGAATCTGTCTTTAAACCATCTCATAAACTTGTACTTGTTTTTATTTTCTAACCAACTCATGAACTTATCGATGGCAATTTTATTTTTGGCAAACACCAGAGCCTCCTCCTTCACCATTTTGCCAACTGTATGAGACATTCACTTTTGTTTCTTTAAAACTAACCCTAACCCTAATATTTGTAGACTTGTTTCTAGTTTCCTTTGCAGGTTTACAAACTGGAACACCGCCATTAATGTAAGTAAAAATAAGTATTTCCCTGGATGTTGTTATAAATCTGATTGTGGTTTCTGATGTGCTCTGTGTTACAGTGGTACAGGGTCAGAATGGCTGGGGAGTGACTTACACTTCTACTCACATCTGTGCTTTAAAAGGATCAACAATGGACATAAGCTGCACCCACAGATACCCATCCTGGATAAAGGGCACTTCTACCACAGTTGAGAAAACATTCTGGTTAACTAAATGGAGTAATAATGAACCTGTGGATCTGAGAACAGACTCAGAGTACACAGGTCGTGTGCAGTATCACTGTGATAAGAACAACTGCACTCTGAGAATCACAGACCTGAAAGAGAGAGACTCAGCTGAGTACAAGTTCAGGTTCACTACAAACCAACCAGAAGGGAAATATTATGGTTCACCTGGAGTCACTTTGACTGTCACAGGTAACATTTTATTTGAAATGGAGCAAAGCATTAGTTCAAGCAGAGCACAGAGCTTCACCAGCTACTTGGCTACCAGCTGACTCATAACAGTCATCATATCCAAAGGAGTGTGTCCATTTAAACCTTTTACTATTACTTTGCTTACATGCTAATGCTAACACCATCTGCTGACACAATCTCCTCATTATGTGCAAAGATTTTAATAATGTTGATTTCTCTCAAATCCAATGTTCATCTATGTGAATATTAATGTTAGTTAGAAGAATTATTGCTGCTTGACTTCTCTGAGACGCCATTTTCCACCAAATCTGACTTCATAACCATTTGCTATAAATGTTTAATTCCTTGATGTTGTGATCAGTTAGTTTTTAGATGTTTCAGAACATTTAGGAAATGTTATTGTGAACATGTGAGTATTTGATTGTCTGTACTGTGTGTTAACAGTTAATTCTGAAATTATATTTATTAGTTGATCCAGGCCTCCAAATCCATGTTAGACCATCTTCATCCAAACAGCATCCCACCTGGACAGAGCTGACATGTCACAGCAAATGTCGGCTGTCTGATTATCCTTCTTACATCTGGTACAAGAATGACCAACCAACTGGGGAGAGGACAGCTTATTTTAATCTGAACCAAAATAATCCTGATGACTACTACTATTGTGCTCTATCAGGATACAAGTCTTCCCGCTCTCCTTCAGTGTGTGAGTTTTCTCTTCTCTTCATTAACGCATAGAGTGAAAACTTTGACCCAAATAGTTTACAGGAAGTCAGACCCAGTTTTAACTCTTACACAATTTAATTTATTCTTGCACTTTTATCAACATAACTATTTTACTCGGACAAAAATGTGATGTTCGTTGTTTCTTTTAATAACATGCTAGCTTATGCTAAGGTGGGTAAGTGTAGTTAAATACAGGACACACAACCCAAGCAACGTGATGTCACAGCAGGATTTATAGAAAGAAACAAAAAAGGTGAGTGACAACGAGGAAGGTAGACCTACAATATCTGAATCTATAGGGCCAATAACATTTAGAGTTATTGACAACACACACACACACACACACACACACACACACACACACACACACACACACTGTAATAATACACACACACACACACACACACACACACAGACACACACCACCTGCATTAAAGACAGTGAGTACCTGGGTCAGTACTCTGGTCAGTGGCAATAATCCAATGTTAAAAAAAAATGTGAAAATGAATAATACTGTTATTCTATATCTATTGTTTTAGAGTATACATTATAATCAAATGATTATAATGACATATTTTGTTTTATGATAACATTTCATAGTCAAGTTAATATGTGTTCATCTCTTACAGATGGTCCAAATCTTCTCTCTGTGTCAGTGAGTCCCTCTGGTGAAATCATTGAGGGCAGTTCAGTGACTCTGACCTGTAGCAGTGATGCTAACCCAGCAGCTAGTTACACCTGGTACAAGAATAATGTAAATCCAGACCTTCAACCTCTCAGTAAAGAACCACAGCTTGTCTTCAGCTCCATCCAGTCCCCTGACTCTGGAGAGTATTACTGTACAGCTGAGAACCAGCTGGGGAAGAGGACATCTGAATACATCTTTATTGATGTGAAATGTGAGTGAAACAGCTTTAAAAAGTAAAGAACTGTGTGTGTGTGTGTGTGTGTGTGTGTGTGTGTGTGTGTGTGTGTGTGTGTGTGTGTGTGTGTGTGTGTGTGTGTGTGTGTGTGTGTGTGTGTGTGTGTGTGTGTGTTTGTGTTTGTGTGAGTGAGAGAATTAAAGACTAGTAATTAGCAGTGTGCTCCCACCAACAGGAGTCTAAAACTACCAGCAATATTCAAACATAAAAAATTAAAGTGAAAATGCATTATCCTTTATTTTATTTATTCCTGCATTCATTATTGTTTTAGAATATAACTTATCCGAAAATTAAACAGACTTTGACATTCCTATCTTCAAGTTAATGTGTTCATCTTTTACAGATGCTCCAAATCTTCTCTCTGTGTCAGTGAGTCCCTCTGGTGAAATCATTGAGGACAGTTCAGTGACTCTGACCTGTAGCAGTGATGCTAACCCAGCAGCTAGTTACACCTGGTACAAGAAGAATGTAAATCCAGACCTTCAACCTCTCAGTAAAGAACCACAGCTTCTCTTCAGCTCCATCCTGTCCTCTGACTCTGGAGAGTATAACTGTACAGCTGAGAACCAGCTGGGGAAGAAGACATCTGATTACATCTTTATTGATGTGAAATGTGAGTGAAACTGATTTTTCTAAAAGCAATAAAAAACTTATTTGCACAAGTTTGTTTTTTTCAAAACATAGAGAATAAAAACATACAGTATTTATTCAGCTTGTACTATTGTTAGCAGATACAGTAGAAGTCTAAGAGGTAGTTTTACTCATTCTCACTTCTAATTTTGTATACAAAACTTGTAATAATCAGTCAATGAATCTCCCCCAGATGCTCCAAAGCTTCCCTCTGTGTCAGTGAGTCCCTCTGCTGAGATAGTGGAGGGCAGTTCAGTGAACTTGACCTGTAGCAGTGATGCTAACCCAGTAGCTAATTACACCTGGTACAAGGAGAATGAAGACTCACCAAAAGCATCAGGACAGATCTTCACCATCACTGATGTCAGACCTGAACACAGTGGGAATTATTACTGTGAAGCCCAGAACAGAAGAGGACATCATAACTCCACCTTACATCTGATTGTTGTAAAAGGTACGTTTTCCAATTCAGCTACAAACACACTGCACTCAGACTCATTACACACCATCTGATGTGATGCAACCCATGTTGTAAAACTCCACAGTGTCCAATAAGAAGAATGAATGAGGGAAAGCTGATATCAAGATTCAGAAACAAACCTGCTGCTGCATTATAAAGAGCAGTCATCAGTGTTTAAGAGCTTTAAGACGCTTTATGAGCGTGTTCCCTCCTGAGTTATGTCTGTGTTGTTGGGTCAGGTTAAGCATATCCAATGTGGCATATTCATTATACTTATACAGTAAAACATGTTTGTGTGATTCACTGCTGATTGGAGGAATCAGCTCAATTGAAATCATGGTAAAGAGAGATCTGAGCAAGAGAAAACTCTTGTTTCTTATCCACAAATTATATTTCAAAGGAGTAGTGATGCTGAGTGATATTATAATATAATATAATGCATTTTTTATTGTATTTATATTTAACTAGTGGAGAGAGAAGTGCTCATGAATACAAGCAGCCAAGGGAATATGTCTTCAAACTGCACAGAGTCAAATATTAAGCTGCTGCACTTTTTCATTTAATGAAGGAAGTTGAGATGTGACCAAAAGTATTCAGACACAACAGATCAAGAGAAGGTTTTGGGACAAACTGTGGACACACTGGAGGAGTTAAATCTCCAGCTGGTGTTGGAAAAGTTGAAGTTTCTGCTGAAAGACTGTTTTTAATTTAATTTGTGTCTTTATGGGAAGTTTTTGAGGAGCCGTTACAAATGTTCACGTAGCCTACTAGTTTGGTGATTAGCTTCATGTTCGTCTCCCTCAGTAACCATCATAGCAGACAGCAGCTTTTTCACGCTGGACTTTTGTGTGGCTTCGTCTGCATCATGTTTCCTCCAGTCAGCTAGCTGTTATGTTTGTGTTTTAAAGTATGATGCCAAGTGATTCCGCAGTTAGCTTCTTTATTTGTCTAGTCAACAACTACATGTGACTTCTTGCAGTAATCTCTTACTCTACCATATTACTCACTTAAGTATTTTTCATTAACTACTAACCGCTATTGCCACCTAGTGGACAAACGTAGTAACATCCAATCATAACACTATCTACCAAAGTAGCTGAGGACAGCAGTAAAAATTCACTCGATGTCAGACTCTACTTCAAAATAAGATGGAGGTGGTTTACAAAAACTTAAACATCCCCCTAGTGGCTGAAAGTGAAAATTGCTCTGTAGTAGTTGTTAATGAACCATTCATAGTAGACTGAGGAGAGAGAATTAACCTTATAATAAATACTATAAAATAGAAATGTACAATCAAACTATGATAAAATAAAATATGTTTTAAACTGAAAAGAACTGTTATTGTTAACAATGGACAATGGAACATACATTGACATATAATGACCAAAACATTGCATATAAACATGCTGGAATACTACTGTCAGTGTTTTCTTATAACTCTCTATTCCCCACCAGCAGGAAAATCAATCGCTGCTGGAGAAACAATCGCTGCTGGAATAACAGCTGCTGTTCTCCTGCTTATCATAATCCTCTCTGTCTTCCTATGGATGAGGTAAGCAGTTCTGTTTCACTGAATCATTGTTCAAATTTCAGTCATTTGTGTTTTTAATTAATTCTCCTCACCAGGAAAAAGAGAGCCTCCAATCAAACGTCTGAGGCTGAGGAGAGACCAGACGACAGAGAGAGGGTGAGGAGGGAGAGTTATACTATTCTATCCTGGTTTCACACTTCCACACTCACTATCTTACAGTGACACTAGAAAACTCATCTGACTGGGAAGCTCGTCATGTTGTTTCTTAACAATCCTTCTTCACAGAAACCAACACTTTCCTCATTTCTATCACCATCCAGACACAGCCAGCAGAGCAAGATAACGTTCTGTACGCCAGCGTGCAGTTCTCCAACAACCAGGCAAATCCTCTCTACTCAAACATCAGATCAGGTCAGCTCCACAGACACATGGAGGAACAAGAAGTTACCGAGTATGCTGCTGTCAACTTTAACAGAGCCGGTAATGCCCCGAGGTGAGCAGCTCTTCACACAGGAACACAGCAGCAACAGTCTAATTTTAGTTTTTTATGTGTTACATTTGCTGTTAAATTATTATTACTCAGATCTGATTCAATTTTTTAAATTTCTCTCTCAGAACCAGAGGTCAGGAAACTGAGGAAGATCCAGCTGCACTGTACAGCACAGTCAACAAAAAATGAACACATCAGCAATCTCATGTTTTTTTTGTTTTGTTTTGGAAAACAATGACAAAATACTCTCATACACTGTCTCGCTTACTGCTGGAATATTAATTAAAGGGGACCTATTATGCTTTTCTTATTTTCAGTCATGTGTATGATGTCACCATTTCAGATGTTCATTTTAAAAGTGGCTGATGTGTCATTTAATGAGGTAAAAGTAAATAGAAGTAATCCCCATGAGAAAAACACACTGGCTGCGGACCACTGTGAACACTCGGTTTCAAATCGTTCCTTCCAATTTTTGTTTGAGCTTGAACTTAGTAGTAAACCTGTTAACATGTGGTACCACCTCACCTCTGTCCTTTTGTGGAGGAGCTGTCGATACATGCAGGTGTTATTAACACTTGGGTTAGAAGAAATATACTGAAGATTATTATAACTTGCAGCTTTGGTCATATATCAGGATTATAGTATCACTAACAAGTGGTAAGCTTGTATTTTTGAAGATATTTTTAAAAAACAACACACAAGTATTCTAGAACTTTTCTTGAACTACTTGTAATTTCCTACTGTTGCCACTAGATGGCAGTAATGAGTTATATTTCATTGATGACAGAGAATTTCCAATGTATTTTATGTATTTACAGTATATCTTCCAGTTTCATTATCACAACCAGTTATATTGTCATTTTTTTTGGTCAGTATTCTAATATTTATCTCATGAATTATTTCCACTGTCTCACTGTAACATTACAATTGTCTATTTTTCTTCATTTTTTTAATACATATTATTACAGTCCGTTTTTGTTCTATATCACAATTTAAGTACCATGTAATTACATTTGTCCTTATTCATTGTAGTTTTGTATGAAATAAAACATTTCTCAATTGTAATTGTAGAGATGAGTCACTTATTGTGACTATTATTGCAGTAAATGAGAATTGCGTGACGTCAAAATGCAGATGTATACTATCTGATTTACACATAGATTTTTGTATCACTGATGTTATTTTATGCTATGTAGAGAGACTCAATTGATTAATAATTTACTGATTGTTCTGTCTGAACTAATGAAAGTTTTTACAGGATTAGAGCTGCAATGCAAACTGTTATTTTAAATGTGTACATACTGTAATTAATCGCTTTTGAGGAATCCTAATTAGCTTCTTGTGCAGTTTATTGTATATTTTCACACATCAAACATAATCTCAGTTCTATCACACTTTGCTGAATGTCACATTATCCAGGTATTGCAGTGGCTGATATACAATAAGCAGTCAGCTTCCTCAACATGTCTGTAGTTGGAAACATGATTGCAGTTCCCTCGCACTGCTGCAGAGGGCGAAAGTGAGCAGAAAGTTTCAGGTATAAAGAGTTTTTATGTTTATTTTTCCATATTTGAATGTATTTAGCAGCTATGAAGATGAAATAAAATGTAATATTTTCTTTAAATCTGATCTTTTGTGCTGATTTATTTCTCACTTTCCCTCTATTTTAGGATCAAACTTGTCACAGTGTAATAGTTTATTATGATTTGGGATGTTGCTAAAATGAAGATGCACAGACACAGTTTGTATTTGATTGTTTATATTTGCCCATATTTGTTAGGGACAGCTTTAGATCACTGACTGAATCATTTTCATACTTAAACACCTCGACTGTGAGTTTGTGCAACTACTGTAAAACAAAGTCACCAATGTGAAAAATCAATGCTTCTGAAACTGTAATTATTAATGAATTTAAGTGTAAACAGATTAAGAAGCTACTCAGCCATAAAAACTAAAAACTACTCAGTAAATTTAAATGTGTCTAAACAATCAGTGATGGATGGTAGAATGTTGTCTCAGGGTTGTGATTCAGTATCTCTGATGTTTCACTGCCCTCGAGTGGTGAAGCTTCAGTGTTGCAGATTCAGACTTCATCACTGAGGTCTCCCTCCACTGTCTGCTTTAAAGGCTCAGTTCAAGAAAAAACATGCAGATAGTTTTGAATTAATTTTACTTTCACATTGTGAACCAAGAAATACTTTTTTATCTATGCCCTCAAAATGAATCCCATTTTCCTGTTCAGTTAAACTGTATCATGGTTCACAGGTCAAAGACATGAACTGTAGAGAGCATCGGTGCATCTTTACACAGCAGAAGAAGTGATTTCTGATGTGCTCTGTGTTACAGTCAGAGTGATTGTGAATGAGTGAATTTACAACTGTAGATGTAAAACATTTTGTGATCTGATTGATACATAGATCTCTGTGTCATTTCTCAGATGTACTTTTATTTTTTATGTATTATATGTTTCTTTATACATACAATAAACACTGTGCTCAGCATGTGACATATGTCATGTGTTTTCTTTAGACACTGAACTGTCCACACACTTTAAAACAGTAAGATGATTTTCAAAAAGTCTCATTATTTCTCTTCTCTCTTTTAATTGTTAAAAGGCCAGAACACTGGTCTCTCATGTCACATACGCCTATACTGTCACGTTGGCTCCTCATGCATATTAATAGTAATAAGAAAGAGGAAGGAAATGTACTCATTTAATTGAAGCCTGATATCTGACTTCTGCTAACAGACCACAGAGTACGAGCATCTGAACAGACAACGTCCTTCTCTGCTGTAAGTAAAACAGTTTACTGATATGACTATTACATGTTGTGTACATTATTTGATGTATTTTAATATCTTCCATATTTCTGTGTCAAGTACTGTATATCTGCATTTACATTGTAGGACATTTAGGTTTGATGTATGATGATGTGTGATGCAGTACAATGAATAACTTTCAAATTTTACAACATCAAACATTCACTTCTGTTTATTCCTATGTAACCTATAGCTGTTGAATTAAGGCAAAAATAACATCAGTATTGATTGCTGAACACTGTAATAAGATGTTTAGATGTGTCTGCGTCATGAGTGGTGGAGGTGGGGCCTGGCCGATATGGTTTGTGCACCCTCCCTCCATAGATTGTAAGAATCATATATTTTTATTCATGCATATGAATATATTCATAATTACAGCAATGCACAGAGAATTTCATCTCATCCTGATGTTCATTTCTGCACTGTTTTAGCTTTTACAACTATAAGAGTTGCCCCTCCCTGTGAGCACTTATTGACACTCAGTAGTTTCCCACACTTCATGTTCTGCATTTCTTTGTGGTTTTCACACTTACCTCAGCAGCAACTTGACCACAGCACTGAGACTGCTCTTGTTAAGGACTTCAGATCAGTGACAGAATTTCCGTGTTAGTATTACTGGATCTCAGAGCAAATATAAGACAAAATAATTGTTTTTGTAGCCAAGAAAGAGAAAGTACAAGTCAGTGTTCAGCTTCAATCAGTGATGTTAAAAATCTGACCCTGGTACAGCACAGTCCGCAAAACCTCATGAACACATCAGCAATCTCATGTTTTTGTTTTATATTTTTTCAATTTTGAAATTAGAAAAACTCCTGCACACTGTCTCACTTACTGCTGAAATATGAATAGTATCACAGTGATTTAGTCTGTTCAACTTTCATTAGGCAAAAATGCCTTTACTTAAATTACTGCAATACATTCAAGAGTAATAAAACAAGGAACTGAGGTCATATTCATTTGGTGTCCTGCTACCATTGGCATTCTGGGTAACAAAATGGTGGACAACCAATTACAGACATATTTTTTAAAATAATTTTAAGAGGAAGGAAATGGGGTTTAGTTTTAACAGTTTGACTTCTGTCTTCTGCCTGCAGACCACAGAGAGACGTGATCTTATGAAGACAACATCCATCTACATTGAAGTCTTGTCTTTTTCCTTCTTGGACAGACGTGTTTATTGTCTCTGAAGTCAGGGAGATGAGAGGAGCAGTCATGGGTTCAACAGCAGCAGCAAGTGGATTTGTTGTCTTCCTTCTCTCTGTGTCAGGTACTGTATATCTACATTTACACTACAGGTACATTGTAGCTTGTTCAGAGCAAACTGAAGAGAGTTTCAGAGAGAAAAAAGCATTAATTCTCAGGTCGTCATGTTTGTATTTGACCTGTAAAGTGATACACAGTCTATCCTTAAATCTCTGCAGTCAAGGTGCATAGCTTTGGTTTTATAATGGTTTGTCTCTACATTTAATCCAAGACTTAAATCAATAATTGAAACTTAAGTGTGATTAAGTTTCCTTTCATGTAATGCTAATCCAAACAGTCTACTGCGACTTGTTTCTCATGGTGGCTTGGTAGTTAGCACTGTTACCTCACAGCAAGAAGGCCTTGGTTTTGATACCCGACTGGGTTTTTTTTGATAATGGCTGGGATTTTTTTTTTTTTTTGATTGACCGATACACACAGATGTTTTGGGGGTTTTTTTATTAAAAAATGTATTTACATACATTATTTATCCAAAACAGGACTTGAATCACGTTAATTGTTTCTACACTTAAAATAACATTTGGCTTATTTTTAAGTTAATCAAATACTTAAATTAATACTTTACTGTGCCTTGTTTCTCACGGTGGCTTGGTGGTTAGCACTGTTGCCTCACAGCAAGAAGGTCTTAATTCTGATACCCGACTGGGGCAGGGTCTTTCTGTGTGGAGTTTACCTGTTCTCCTTTGCTTGTTTTGGTTTACAAAAACATATGTGATAGGTTAACTATCCTGTCAGTGCCTGTGATGAAAGCACTGACATAGATCTGGAGTTAGTCCCTGGAAGCTGCACAATGGCTGCTCACTGCTCCTAATACTTAGATGTTAATGTAGAGAATTAATTTCACTGTACAACTGTATGTGAGACAAATAAAGTACAAAACACTACTGAGGGAGACAAAACAATGTTCAAACATGAATCTGTCTTTAGACCATCTCAAAAACATTCACTTGTTTTTATTTTCTAACCAACTCATGAACTTACTGAGGGTAATTTTATAACACCAGAGCCTGCTGCTTCACCATTTTGCCTCTAGCTTGCATCCAAATCCACACCAACTGTGTGACACATACACTTTTGTTTCTTTAAAACAATATTAAGCAATTTAATATTCGTAGACTTGTTTCTTAGTTTACTTTGCAGGTTTACAAACTGAAACACCTAACGTAAGTAAAAATAAGTCTTCCCCTGGATGTTGCTTGAATCTGATTGTGGTTTCTGATGTGCTCTGTGTTACAGTGGTACAGGGTCAGAATGGCTGGGGAGTGACTTACACTTCTACTAAGATCTGTGCCTTAAAAGGATCAACAGTGGACATAAACTGCACCTACAGATACCCATCTAAGATAAATAATGTTGATACTGCAGTTGATGAAACACCCAGGATGAAAGTCACTTTTATCACAGTTGAGAAAACATTCTGGTTAACTAAATGGAGTAATAATGAACCTGTAGATCTGACAACAGACTCAGACTACACAGGTCGTGTGCAGTATCACTGTGATAAGAACAACTGCACTCTGAGAATCACAGACCTGAGAGAAAGTGACTCAGCTGAGTACAAGTTCAGGATCATAACAAACCAAGAAGGGAGATATTCTGGATCACCTGGAGTCTTTTTGACTGTCACAGGTAATATTTTATTTGAAATGGAGCAAAGCATTAGTTCAAGCAGAGCACAGAGCTTCACCAGCTACTTGGCTACCAGCTGACTAATAACAGTCATCATATCCAAAGGAGTGTGTCCATTAAAACTTTTTACTATTACTCTGCTTACATGCTAATGCTAACACCATCTGCTACAATCTCCTCATTATGTGCAAAGCTTTTATTAATGTTGATTTCTCTCTAATCTAATGTTCATCTATGTGAATATTAATGTTAGTTAGAAGAATTATTGCTGCTTGAATTCTCTGAGAAGAATTTTTCCACCAAATCTGATTTCATAACCATTTGCTATAAATGTTTAATTCCTTGATGTTGTGATCAGTTTTTCAGATTTTTCAGAACATTTAGGAAATGTTACTGTGAACATGTGAGTATTTTCTTGTCTGTACTGTGTGTTAACAGTTAATTCTGAAATTATATTTGTTCGTTGATCCAGGCCTCCAAGTCCAAGTTAGACCATCTTCATCCAAACAGTATCCCACCAGGACAGAGCTGACATGTCACAGCAATTGTCAGCTGCCTGTTCATCCTTCCTACCTCTGGTACAAGAATGAAAAACCAACTGAGGAGACGACACCTTACTTTAATCTGAACCAAAATAATCCTGAGGACAACTACACTTGTGCTCTATCAGGATACGAGTCTTTCCGCTCTCCTTCAGTGTGTGAGTTTTCTCTTCTCTTCATTAACACATCAAGTGAAACCTTGACCCAAATATTTTACAGGAAGTCAGACTCAGTTTTAACTCTTACACAATTTAATTTAATCTTGCACTTTTATCAACATAACTATTTTTACACTGACCAAAATGTGATGTTAGTTGTTTCTATGCTAGCTTGTGCTAAGGTGTGTACGTGTAGTTAAGTACAGGACACACAATACAAGCAACGTGATGTCACAGCAGGATTTATAGAAAGAAACAAAAAAGGTGAGTGACAACGAGGAAGGTAGACCTACAATATCTGAATCTATAGGGCCAATAACATTTAGAGTTATTGACAACTCAGCAAGCAGAACCTGAACACACACACACACACACACAAAGAGAGAGAGACTGGTAAGTGGCAATATTCAAACATCAACAGTAAAACTGAAAATGTATTCTACTTTATTTTTTTATTTTTGCATTCATTATTTTCTTTACAGTATACGTAATCAGAAAATGAACTGTGACTGACTTTTACATTCTTATTTTCTAGTTAATAAGTGTTCATATCACCTCTTACAGATGGTCCAAAGCTTCCCTCAGTGTCAGTGAGTCCCTCTGGTGAAATCATTGAGGGCAGTTCAGTGACTCTGACCTGTAGCAGTGATGCTAACCCAGCAGTTAATTACACCTGGTACAAGAAGAATGTAAATCCAGACCTTCAACCTCTCAATAAAGAACCACAGCTTGTCTTCAGCTCCATCAAGTCCTCTGACTCTGGAGAGTATTACTGTGCAGCTGAGAACCAGCTGGGGAAGAAGACATCTCAATACATTATTGATGTGAAATGTGAGTGAAACTTCTTTTTCTGAAAGCAATTGAAAACTTATTTGCACGAGGTCAGCCACAGAGTTGTTGTTTTTTTCAAAACATAGAGAATAAAAACATTTTTTATTCAGCTTGTACTATTGTTAGCAGATACAGTAGAAGTCTAAGAGGTAGTTTTACTCATTCTCACTTCTAACTTTATAAAAAAATGTGTAATAATCAGTCAATGAATCTCCTCCAGATGCTCCAAAGCTTCCCTCTGTGTCAGTGAGTCCCTCTGATGAGATAGTGGAGGGAAGTTCAGTGACTCTGAACTGTAGCAGTGATGCTAACCCAGCAGCTAATTACACCTGGTACAAGGAAAATGAAGACTCACCAAAAGCATCAGGACAGATCTTCACCATCACTGATGTCAGACCTGAACACAGTGGGAATTATTCCTGTGAAGCCCAGAACAGAAGAGGACGTCATAACTCCACCTTACATCTGATTGTTGTGACAAGTAAGTTTTTCCATTCAGCTACAAACACACTGCACTCAGACTCATTACACACAATGCATTGTCATGCAGGGGGGATTTTATTAACCTCCATCTGTACCAAACCCATGTTGTGAAACTCCAGTGTCCAATGAGAAGATTGAATGAGGGAAAGCTGATATCAAGATTCAGAAACAAACCTGCTGCTGCATTATAAAGAGCAGTCATCAGTGTTTTAAGAGCTTTAAGACGCTTTATGAGGGTGTTCCCTCCTGAGTTATGTCTGTGTTGTATGGTCAGGTTAAGCATATCCAATGTGGCAAACTCATTATACTTATACAGTAAAACATGTTTGTGTGATTCACTGCTGTCTGGAGGAATCGGCTCAATTCAAATCATGGTAAAGAGAGATCTGAGCAAGAGAAAACTCTTGTTTCTTATCCACAAATTATATTTCAAAAAGGAGTAGTGATGCTGAGTGATATTATAATATATTATAATGCATTTTTATTTTATTTTATTTATATTTAACTTGTGGAGAGAGAAGTGCTCATGAATACAAGCAGCCAAGGTGATATGTCTTCACACTGCACAGTCAAATATTAAGCTGCTGCACTTTTTCATTTAGAGGAAGTTGAGATGTGACCAAAAGTATTCAGACACAACAGATCAAGAGAAGGTTTTGGGACAAACTGTCGACACACTGGAGGAGTTAAATATCCAGCTGGTGTTGGAGAAGTTAGAGTCTCTGCTGAAAGCCTGTTTTTAATTTAATTTGTGTCTTTATGGGGAGTTTTTGGGGAGCCGTTACAAATGCTCACGGACTAGTTGGGTGATTACCGTCATGTCCGTCTCCCTCAGTAACCATCACAGCAGGCAGCAGCTTTTTCACGCTGGACTTTTGTGTGGCTTCGTCTGCATCAAGTTCCCTCCTGTCAGCTAACTAGCAGACTAACTTACTACCGAGTCATAGTAGCTGAGGGCAGTAGTAAAAATTCACATCATGTCACACTCTACTTCAAAATAAGATGGAGGTGGTTTACAAAAACTTAGACATCCCCCTAGTGGCTGAAAGTGAGAATTGCTCTGTAGTAGTTGTTAATGAATCCTTCATAGTAGACTACACAGCTCAACTCTTGATTAAGGTTTTTCAAAGAAAAAACAAACAAAAAAGACCACAGCACAAAGGTCGATTTAAAACCCCGCAAACAACTATTTGATTATTCGGTTTTAATGGCACATTCCTAGTTCAGACATGTGACCAGCCAGGCTACATACATCAGGCCTACAGGCTGCCAGATAGTCAAAGAGCCTGTAAGTTCAACATACCCAGGATATCTTTTAAGACAAGTTAAGAGAGAATTCTAGTATCACAAGTAACCTTATAATAAATACTATAATATAAATGTACAATAAAACTATGATAAAATCAAATATGTTTTAAACTGAAAATAACTGTTATTGTTTAAAATGAACAATGGAATATACATTGACATATAATGACCTAAACATTGGATATAAACATGCTGTAATACTCTGATTAACTGTCAGTGTTTTCTTATAGCTCTCTATTCCCCAGGAGCAGGAAAATCAATCGCTGCTGGAGGAACAGCTGCTGTTCTCCTGCTTATCATAATCCTCTCTGTCTTCCTATGGATGAGGTAAGCAGTTCTGTTTGATTAAATCATTGTTCAAAATTCAGTCATTTGTGTTTTTAATTAATTCTCCTCACCAGGAAAAAGAGAGCCTCCAATCAATCGTCTGAGCCTGAGGAGAGACCAGACGACAGAGAGAGGGTGAGGAGGGAGAGTTATACTATTCTATCATGGTTTCACACTTCCACACTTACTATCTTAAAGTGACACTAGAAAACTCCTCTGACTGTGAAGCTCGTCATGTTGTTTCTTAACAATCCGTCTTCACAGAAACCAACACTTTCCTTATTTCTATCACCCTCCAGACACAGCCAGCAGAGCAAGATAACGTTCTGTACGCCAGCGTGCAGTTCTCCAACAACCAGGCAAATCCTCTCTACTCCAACATCGGTTCAGCTCAGCTCCACAGACACATGGAGGAACAAGAGGTTACAGAGTACGCTGCTGTCAACTTTAACAGAGCCGGTAATGCCCCGAGGTGAGCAGCTCTTCACACAGGAACACAGCAGCAACAGTCTATGTGTTACATTTGCTGTTAAATTATTATTACTCAGATCTGATTCAATTTTTTAAATTTCCCTCTCAGAACCAGAGGTCAGGAAACTGAGGAAGATCCAGCTGCACTGTACAGCACAGTCAACAAAAAATGAACACATCAGCAATCTCATGTTTTTTTTGTTTTGTTTTGGAAAACAATGACAAAATACTCTCATACACTGTCTCGCTTACTGCTGGAATATTAATTAAAGGGGACCTATTATGTTTATCCTTATTTTCAGTCATGTGTATGATGTCACCATTTCGGATATTCATTTTAAAAGTGGCTGATGTGTCATTTAATGAGGTAAAAGTAAATAGAAGTAATCCCCATGAGAAAAAAAAACACACTGGCCGCAGACCACTGTGAACACTCGGTTTCAAATCTTTCCTTCCAATTTTTGCTTGAGCTTGAACTCAGTAGTAAACCTGCTAACATGTGGTACCACCTCACCTGTGTCCTTTTGTGGAGGAGCTGTCGATACATGCAGGTGTTATTAACACTTGGGTTAGAATAAATATACAGAAGATTATTATAACTTGCAGCTTTGGTCATATATCAGGATTAGAGTATCACTAACAAGTGGTAAGCTTGTATTTTTGAAGATATTTTTAAAAAACAACACACAAGTATTCTAGAACTTTTATTGAACTACTTGTAATTTCCTACTGTTGCCACTAGATGGCAGTAATGAGTTATATTTCATTGATGACAGAGAATTTCCAATGTATTTTATGTATTTACAGTATATCTTCCAGTTTCATTATCACAACCAGTTATATTGTCAGTCAAGTATTTGTTGTCAGTATTCTAACATTTATCTCATGAATTATTTCTACTGTCTTACTGTAAAATTACAATTGTCTATTTTTCTGTATTCTTTATACATATTATTACAGTCCGTTTTTGTTCTATATCACAATTTAAGTACCATGTAATTTGACATGACATCAAAATGCAGATTTATACTATCTGATTTACACATAGATTTTTGTATCACTGATTTTATTTTATGCTTTTTAGAGAGACTCAATTGATTAATAATTTACTGATTGTTCTGTCTGAACTAATGAAAGCTTATTTTTAGCCATATTACAGGATTAGAGCTGCAATGCAAACTGTTATATTAAATGTTTTTACATACTGTAATTAATCACTTTTGAGGAATCCTGATTAGCTTCTTGTGGAGTTTATTGTATATTTTCACACATCAAACATAATCTCAGTTCTATCACACTTTGCTGAATGTCACATTATCCACGTATTGCAGTGGCTGATATACAATAAACAGCCAGCTTCCACAACATCTCTGTAGTTGGAAACATGATTGCAATTCCCTCTCACTACTGCAGAGGGCGACAGTGTGCGGAAAATTTCAGTTATAAAGAGTTTTTTGTTTATTTTTCAGGATCTGAATGTATTTACCAGATATGCAGACAAAAAAAATGTAATATTTTCTTTAAATCTTTTCCTATGTGCTGATTTATTTCTCACTTTCCCTCTATTTTAGTATTAAACTTGTCACAGTGTAATAGCTTAATATGATTTGGGATGTTGCTAAAAATGAATATGTAGAGACACAGTTTGTATTTGTTTGTTTATATTTTCCATATTTGTTAGTGACAGCTGTAGATCACTGACTTTATCATTTTCATACTTACACACCTCGACTGTGAGAGTTTGTTCAGCTACTTTACAACAAAGTCACCAATGTGAACAATCAATGCTTCTGAAACTGAACCTGTAATTGTAATGATTAATGAATTTAAGTTTAAACAGATTAAGAAGCTACTCAGCCATAAAAAGTAAAAACTACTGAGTATATTTAAATGTGTGTAAACAATCAGTGATGGATGGTAAAATGTTGTCTCAGGGTTGTGATTCAGTATCTCTGATGTTTCACTGCCCTCTAGTGGTGAAGCTTCAGTGTTGCAGATTTAGGCTTCATCACTGAGGTCTCCCTCCACTGTCTGCTTTAAAGGATCAGTTCAAGAAAAAACATGCAGATAGTTTTGAATTCATTTTACTTTCATATTGTGAGATTTGGGTATTTTTTTCGATGTCATGTTTAATATGTTTTCACTATTTAATTAGACGACATCTCATTACACAATCTAGCTGCAAGAACCAAGAAATACTTTTTTATCTATGCCCTCAAAATGAATCCCGTTTTCCTGTTCATTTATACTGTATCATGGTTCATAGATCAAAGAAATGAACTGTAGAGAGCATCGGTGCATCTTTACACAGCAGAAGAAGTGATTTCTGATGTGCTCTGTGTTACAGTCAGAGTGATTGTGAATGAGTAAGTTTACAACTGTAGATGTAAAAAAAATGTGTGATCTGATTTACACATCGACCTCTCTAATTTCTCTGATGCACTTTAATTTGTATTTGTTTCTTAATACTTACAATAAACACTGTGCTCAGCATGTGACTTCTTACTTCCCATACTGATGCACTACATCTCTTTGAACTCATGGTGGTGTATTCAGAGTCTCAACATGCACCAGAAGTGTGAAGAGATGCATCAAATCAAATGTCAGACATATCTCACGTGTTTTCTTTAGACACTGAACTGTCCAAACACTTAAAAAGAGTAAGATGATTTTTAAAAAGTCTCATTATTTCTCTTTTCTCTTTTAATTGTTAAAAGGCCAGAACACTGGTCTCTCATGTCACATACGCCTATACTGTCACGTTGGCTCCTCATGCATATTCAGAGTAATAAGAAAGAGGAAGGAAATGTACTCATTTACTTTAAGCCTGATATCTGACTTCTGCTAACAGACCACAGAGTACGAGCATCTGAACAGACAACGTCCTTCTCTGCTGTAAGTAAAACAGTTTACTGATATGACTATTACATGTTGTGTACATTATTTGATGTATTTTAATATCTTCCGTCTTTCTGTGTCAGGTACTGTATATCTGCATTTACATTGTAGGACATGTAGGTTTGATGTATGATGATGTGTGATGCAGTACAATGAATAACTTTCAAATTTTACAAAATCAAACATTCACTTCTGTTTATTCCTATGTAAGCTATAACTGTTGAATTAAGGCAAAAATAACATCAGTATTGATTGCTGAACATTGTAATAAGATGTTTAGATGTGTCTGCGTCATGAGTGGTGGGGGTGGGGCCTGGCCGATATGGTTTGTGCACCCTCCCTCCTTAGATTTGTAAGAATCATATATTTTTATTCATGCATATGAATATATTCATAGTTACAGCAATGCACAGAGAATTTCATCTCATCCTGATGTTCATTTCTGCACTGTTTTAGCTTTTACAACTATAAGAGTTGCCCCTCCCTGTGAGCACTTATTGACACTCAGTAGTTTCCCATACTTCATGTTCTGCATTTCTTTGTGGTTTTCACACTTACCTCAGCAGCAACTTGACTACAACACTAAGACTGCTCTTGTTAAGGACTTCAGATCAGTGACAGAATTTCCGTGTTAGTATTACTGGATCTCAGAGCAAATATAAGACAAAATAATTGTTTTTGTAGCCAAGAAAGAAAAAGTACAAGTCAGTGTTCAGCTTCAATCAGTAATGTTAAAAATCTGACCCTAGGATAGCACAGTTCGCAAAACCTCATGAACACATCAGCAATCTCATGTTTTTGTTTTATATTTTTTCAATTTTGAAAACAATTAGAAAAACTCCTGCACACTGTCTCACTTACTGCTGGAATATTAATAGTATCACAGTTTCAGTCTGTTCAACTTTCATTAGGCAAAAATGCCTTTACTTAAATTACTGCAATACATTCAAGAGTAATAAAACAAGGAACTGAGGTCATATTCATTTGGTGTCCTGCTACCATCGGCATTCTGGGTAACAAAATGGTGGACAACCAATTACAGACACATTTTTAAAATAATGTAAAGAGGAAGGAAATGGGGTTTAGTTTTAACAGCTTGACTTCTGTCTTCTGCCTGCAGACCACAGAGAGACGTGATGTTATGAAGACAACGTCCTTCTACATTGAAGTTTTGTCTTTTTTCTTCTTGGACAAACATGTTTTATTGTCTCTGAAGTCAGAGAGATGAGAGGAACAGTTATGGGTTTCAACAGCAGCAGCAAGTGGATTTGTTGTCTTCCTTCTCTCTGTGTCAGGTACTGTATATCTACATTTACACTACAGCTACATTGTAGCTTGTTCAGAGCAAACTGAAAAGAGTTTCAGAGAGAAAAAACATTCATTCTCAGGTCGCCATGTTTGTATTTGACCTGTACATTGATACACAGTCTCTCCTTAAATCTCTGCAGTCAAGAGGCATAGCTTTGGTTTTATAATGATTGGGACTTTTTATATTTATTTTTTGATTGACTGTTACACATTGTATGTAGACTTGCTCACATTTGTGTACACACACATGTTTTTGGGTTTTTTATTAAAAAATGTATTTACATACATAAATTGTCCAAAAAATTGTTTCTACATTTAAAATGACATTTCACTTATTTTTAAAAACTTGAATCAATGATTGAAACTTAAGTGTGATTAAGTTTCCTTTCATGTAATGCTAATCCAAACAGTCTACTGTGCCTTGTCTCTCACGGTGGCTTGGTGATTAGCACTGTTACCTCAGAGGAAGGTCTTGGGGTTAATACATATTTCTGTGTAGAGTTTACATGTTCTCCCCGTGCTTGTTTTGTTTTACAAAAACATGTATGATAAGTTAAGTCTGTGATAAAAGCACTGACATAGATTTGGAGTTAGTCCCTGGAAGCTGCACAATGGCTTGCTCACTGCTCCTAATACTTAAGATGTTAAATGTAGAGACTGAAATTGTGTGACAAATAAAGTACAAAACACTACTGAGGGAGACAAAACAATGTTCAAACATGAATCTATCTTTAAACCATCTCAAAAACGTTCACTTCTTTTAATTAATTAATTAAATAAACTGTGTGAGACACTCACTTTCTTTTTTCTTTAAATCTGACATTAAGCAAACTAAATATTTGTATACTTGTTTCCTAGTTTCCTTTTGCAGGTTTACAAATTGAAACACCTCCACAAACATGAGTAAATAAGTATTTCACTGGATGTTGTTATAAATCTGATTGTGGTTTCTGATGTGCTCTGTGTTACAGTGGTACAGGGTCAGTATGACTGGGGAGTGACTTACACTCCTACTCACATCTGTGGCTCAAAAGGATCAACAGTGGACATACGCTGCACCTACAGTTACCCATCCAGGATAAATAATGTTGATACTGAAGTTGATAAAAAACTGTGGTTTACTAAAGGGAGTAATAAAGAACCTGTGGATCTGAGAACAGACTCAGTAGTACACAGGTCGTGTGCAGTATCACTGTGATAAGAACGACTGCACTCTGAGAATCACAGACCTGAGAGAGAGCGACTCAGCTGAGTACAAGTTCAGGTTCATAACAAACCAACCAGAAGGGAAATATACTGGTGAACCTGGAGTCACTTTGACTGTCACAGGTAATTTTTTTTTTTAATGGAGCAAAGCATTAGTTCAAGTAGAGCACAGAGCTTTACCAGCTACTTTGCTACCAGCTGACTAATAACAGTCATCATATCCAAAGGAGTG